>NC_092464.1:58600789-58865789 GCF_047495875.1 Pithys albifrons albifrons
CCAGGAACTCACCTGCACTGCTCTGCAGCCAGAGACTTACCCTGGAAAAGTGCTGTGAAGATTCCTCTCCTGATGAGCTCTCACCTGTCCTCCCACCCCAGAAGACGTAAACCTCTTTCTCACTTCTCTTGTCTGCCCTTGGTGCCTGCAGGTCCTGCCTTGCTCTGCCATATGGCCACCTCCTCTTCACTGAAGGTACTGTGGGAGTCCTTCTGAAAGATCCTGGAAGCTGTGGGATGTGCCAGCTTTAGGAGATCCTTGCAGGGAGGGAAGATTAACTTTCCTGCAGCCAGAGAATTCTTCTTTCAAATTCTGTGCAGTTTTCTCCTTTAATGAGAGCTCAGTCCCCTCCCAGCCCAGGCTGCCTCTCACCTCTGTCCCTTCCCTGCTGTGCCCTCGGTGTGTGCAGGCAGTGCCCTGAGCCCTGCTGGGCTGTGCACAGGAGCTGCTCCTGGGCAGAGCTGTCTCTCTGCAGCGCTGCCCGCTTGCCAGGAGCTCCCTGTGTGCCAGGAGCCCGGCCCAGCTCAGCAGCACAGCAACAGCCCAGGGCATTTAATGGCCCTCTGGGGGGTTTGGTGCTGAGTCCCTGAACATCAGACCCTGAGGAAAGTTGCAGAAACCTCTTGAGAAACCCAAGTCACATTCAAACTGTAAACTTTCTTGTGGTGCTAATGGGTCCCACTGAGGAATCAAACTCAGAAAACATTTCCAGCATCTTGTAAAATCACAAAGCTGGAAAGAGTAATGACAGGTCACAGAATCACAGAATCATCACGGTTGGAATAGACCTTCAAGATCCTCTGGTCCAACTCTGAGTGAAAACCACCATAATCACCCCTAAACCACTTCCCAGAGTGTTACATTGATGCCAAAGTGGTTTTTGGTTTCTGATTTTTCACATTTTGTAGATTTAGGAACACAGCAGCTATAGATTTTTAGTAGGTTAACATTTCTAGCTTGAGTTTAATGTCTTTCTATCTCTACCCCTGCCCCAGAACAGGTAGCAAGATTCTCTAGCTGTTTAGTCTCTTTTCCATGGTAAAGAGCTGAAGGATATCAGAAAGCCTACGGAATGAAACATAAACACATGTCAGAGTGACCCAGAGGTCAGGACTGGAAGAACTTCAAAAGACCTTTGTGTGCCCGAAGAAGAGGAGGTGGATAAAGACAGAGGGTCTTGACCATCCCAGACCCAGTTCCAAGGGGTGGAACAGGGGTGGAACCAGGGCTGGACTGAGAAATATGTAAAGCAATGATTGGAGAGATCTTATTATAAAAGCCATGGAAACTAGAACTGGAGGGCACGTGCATGTCATGTATTCCTGTGGGCCGTAGGCCTGTGATATTAAAGGACCTTTACTTTTTATCTTACCCTACACTAACGTGGCTTAGAGTCCTGCTATGGGGGGGCACTCATGGCATCAACACCCAGGTGCCATGTGAACACTTCCAGAGACAACACCACTTCACTGAGTTACTTATTCAAGCCTATACACTCAGTGAAAAAAACAATTAATATCTAATCTGAACCTCAACTGACACAATTAAGGGTCATTTTCTCTCATCTGGTCACTACAGCCTTGATAGAACAGAACAAATCCCACCCCACTAAAACCTCATTTTCAGTCTTTGCAGAGAGCAATGAGGTCCTCTCTGAGCCTCTTCTCCTCCAGACTCCAGAACACCAGTTCCTTTAGGCATTCCTCATGACACATTATTTCCAGTCTCTTCCCAAGCTCCATTCCCTTCACTGGACACACTCCAGGCCCTCAATGTCCTTTTTGCAGTGAAGGGCCCAGAACTGGACACAGGACTTGAGGTGGGGCCTCACCAGTGTCCAGTACAGATGGACAATCTCCGTCCTGGTCCTGCTGGCCACACTAATTTTCATACAGGCCAGGATGCCATTGGGCTTCTTGCCCACATGGGCACTCTCTGGCTCATATTCAGCTGCTCTCAAACAGACATCCCAAGTCCCTTCTGGCTGAGCAGCTCTCAGGACACTCTGCCCACAGCCTGGAGCATTTCATGCGGTTTGTTGGGACCCAAGGGCAGGACCTGACACTTGGCCTTATTGATCCAGCTTGTCCAGATCCCTCTGCAGAGCCTTCCTGCCCTGTTTTAAAATAACTGCTTTGACACAGTGCACTGCACTATTTTATGCTATAAGATACTCTACTAGGAGGTTTTTAGCTTTTCCACAGGAGAGTAAATATTTAAGTAAAGGATTAAGATCTTTTATCTGTTCACTTCTCTGTTCTTTTGTCTGCTCATTTGTCATAATAAGTAATTCATTTTACATAAGTATATCTGATTTGTCATTGTTAAAACCTGTGGGAAAAAGTGATTCAATCACACCTCTATAATTTACACTGCAGTGTAACTCTGAGGCTAAGATTGGATCCAGTCACACCAGGCTCAACTCTGAGAAGGAGTTTAGAAACCAAGGGGTCCTTTCTGCCCCTCACAGCTCAATGAGGCAGCTTCTCTAATAAACATTGTCTGAGAATTCTATTTCCACCATCACCCCATGAGGTTCCACAGAGCCCCAAGATCCTTTTGGTTCTCTGAGTCCCTGCAGGGTCAAGATGACCCTTTGATTCCATGAGGTTCTGCAGACAAACAATGATCCCTTTGGATCAGTAAGACTCTTCAGTGTCACACAGGGCCATTCATTCCATGACGATCCACACTGTCACACTGGTCTCTTGTGCTCCACGAGGCCCTGCACTGTGACAAAGGTCCCTTAAATCCATGAGATTCCACAGTGACCTCGTGATTCCACAAGGTCCTGTGTCGGGGTAAGGTTGATTTACGGCGGTCAGAGGAGGCAGAGACAAACCCAGGCAGCAGTTAAATCAGAAGGCTTACACTGAAGACAAAGGACTTTATTTTTAGTTACAGCTTTACTTTCATCTACTTTCTTCCACAGCAAGTCATCTCAGAACTGGTCAGTCAGCTCAGTTAAGCATACATGGAAACCTTCTACTGGCCAAAAGCTCTCCTGCATTCTGTAGGTGGCTCCTTCCACCTTCAGGGTGCCCTGCAAACTTCTTTCATTCAAGAATACACTCTGAACTCTTACATATCAATCTCTTAATCAATTACCTCAGACATTCAGGGGTCCACAGACACACTGAGTTAAACCCCCTAGTCCTGCAGTGTCACAGTGGTGGTTTCAGAGATGGTGGAGCTTTTACTTTTGTGGTCAGAAATAGAGTGAGAAAGAAATAATGTCACCAAGGGCAGCTGGGGAGGCAGAGCCAGGGAGGAGGGAGAGATGTCAGTTTAGGAAGGGGCCAGCGAGGTGGGGCAGCCGGGGGATGCCGACAGCCTGCAGGGAAAGGGGCAGGGCATGGACACCATAGGACAGCCTGGGCTGGAGAGGAGACAGGGATGTGCAGAAGCTGAAAGGCCCCAAGAGAGCCAACTTGTGCAGGCCTTTGGCCATGGCTGCTGTGTGTGCCCCTGATGGCATGAGGAGACAAGTGAGCCTTGCAGCCCTGGGGCCTCATTGCCTCCTTGTCCCTGCTCAGCAGCCTGGAAGGTGCCACCCCATTGTCCTGCCCTTGGCATTGCACATTCCCACATTCCAAGTGCCCCAGGAAGGGCCTGGAGGAAGGAGGGAGGGCCAAGATCACCCTTTCCAGGGCCTGTTGGTCAGGCCTTAGCCCTTTGAATTCTAAAACACAGCCAGTTTTACTAAAGATGAGAGTCATCTTTCCCTTCCTTGTCTATACTTGCCATCACTCCTTCCAGTTTTCTGCTCTAACTGGAATCTGGGGACAATTTCTCAGTCTTGTTCCTTAGTGGGACCCATTACCACTACAAGAAACTTCAGTGTTTCAATCTGCTTTGACTTCTTGAAAAGTTGTTTGAAGTTACTCTGATGGACTGAGTCTGATGTAAACAACACAAACACCCCAGAGAGCCATTAAATGCCCTGGGCTGTTGCTGTGCTGCTGAGCTGGGCCGGGCTCCTGGCACACAGGGAGCTCCTGGCAAGCGGGCAGCGCTGCAGAGAGACAGCTCTGCCCAGGAGCAGCTCCTGTGCACAGCCCAGCAGGGCTCAGGGCACTGCCAGGGCAGCTCAGGGACACCAGCAGGGCACAGACAGAGCTTAAAGGGGCTCAGCATTGGGAGGATGACTCAGAGCTCTTGGAGGAGAAACCTTTGCAGTGCTGGACATGGTGAGTCTGTGGGTGCAGGGCAATGCAGGGGCAGCTCCTGGAGCCCCAGCTGATGGGATGTGTGAGGAGGGGGCTGTTGGGGGACACTTTGGATTAGCTGTGGAGCTGGGGTTGCAGCCAGGGGTGCCCAGGACTGTGGTGCAGAGCAGGGTCCTGCAGCCCAGGGTGCTGTGCTGGGGCAGGGACTCTGCTGCCTGCCAGGGTCAGCTCTCAGCCAGCCTGGGGAGCTGCTCACAGGGCTGGGGAGAAGGCCTGCATGGAATAAGTAAACACTAATATGGGGGGGAAGGGTCTTTATCCTTTGGAGAGTAGGTTGCAGGGGTGAGGGCTGCTCACAGCTCTGTCTTAGAGAACATTTCCCAGGGATCTTTTTGAGAAGTGCAGCAGGTCAGGGGCCAACTCTAAGAGAAGGACCCTATTCTTTCAGCCTTCTGTCCTGAGTATTAAGACTGGGACAGAAGCCTTAAAAATTGTCTAAGTTCAGGAAACTTCAAACTTATTATTTTTAGAGAAGAATAGAGTGAGAAATGTCAGTCATCAACACACCATGTCGTATGGACAGTGTCAGTGTCCCTTTTGCAGCCTCCTCAGGGTCATTCTTATGTTGCCATCAGAGTCTCCATAGCCAGAGATGCCACTGGACTGCTCCCTGCTGCTCCTGGGAGGAATTTTTACTCGAAAAAGGAACAATCAAGAGATGTTAAGGTGGAATACATAAAAAGTAGACTAAAGCCTTTCTTCTGCAGCCCAAAGTCTTCCAAGTCATGGGTGCAGAGGCTGAATTTCCCACTGCAGGTGGGTTACATGCAACACCCATTGTGATTGTCAATGGTGCCACAAACCACCTCCATGTCCCCAGTGCAGCAAGGCAAAGCTGAGTGCTTGGCAGCACATGGCCAGAGCTCCTACTCCTCACACCACCCTCAGCCAGTAGAAACCAGAGAAGGGAATTAAATCTCTGCTAGAGGAGATTTCTATGAAAAAAGAGTGGCTTTTTTGACAGGAATCTGTTTTACTTTTTCCCCTTCCTTTCCTGTGTTTGAACAGGCTCCATGCCAAGAAGCAGCAAATGCCCAACAGCAGCTCCATCAGCCAGTTCCTCCTCCTGCCATTGGCAGACACGCGGCAGCTGCAGCTCCTGCACTTGTGGCTCTTCCTGGGCATCTCCCTGGCTGCCCTCCTGGGCAATGGCCTCATCATCAGCGCCGTAGCCTGCGACCACCACCTGCACACCCCCATGCACTTCTTCCTGCTCAACCTGTCCCTCACAGACCTGGGCTGCATCTGCACCACTGTCCCCAAAGCCATGCACAACTCCCTCTGGCACACCACAACCATCTCCTACATGGGATGTGCTGCACAGCTCTTTCTGTTTACGTTTTTTATGTCAGCTGAGTTTTTCCTCCTCACCATCATGTGCTACGACCGCTACGTTGCCATCTGCAAACCCCTGCACTACGGGACCCTCCTGGGCAGCAGAGCTTGTGCCCACATGGCAGCAGCTGCCTGGGCCAGTGGCTTTCTCAATGCTCTGCTGCACACAGTCAATACATTTTCCCTGCCCCTGTGCCATGGCAATGCCCTGAGCCAGTTCTTTTGTGAAATCCCACAGATCCTCAAGCTCTCCTGCTCACACTCCTACCTCAGGGAAATTGGGCTCATCATGGTTAGTGCTTTTCCATTTGTGGGATGTTTCATTTTCATTATTTTCTCGTATGTGCAGATCTTCAGGGCTGTGCTGAGGATCCCCTCTGAGCAGGGACGGCACAAAGCCTTTTCCACGTGCCTCCCTCACCTGGCCGTGGTCTCCCTGTTTGTCAGCACTGGCATATTTGTCTACCTGAAGCCTCCCTCTGTCTCTTCCCCATCTCTGGATCTGGGCCTGTCAGTTCTGTACTCGGTGGTTCCTCCAGCCCTCAACCCCCTCATCTACAGCCTGAGGAACCAGGAGTTTAAGGTAGCTCTCAGGGAAGTAATGACTGGATGCTTTACAGTGGTTTTTATTTCCCACAGTAGCATTCAGAGTTCTGTACTTTGCCTTTGGAGCTAGAAAGGTGTTTATAACACACCAATGTTTCTGGTGCTGCTCAGCAGAGCTTGCACAGCACCAGCACTGTCCCTTTAACATTTCCACCATCAGGAGGCTGGGAAGGAGACGTATCTAGGACAGATAACCCAAATTAGCCAAAGGGATATTCTAGACCATATGACATCATTTGAGGAATAAAAGCTAAGGAAAGAAGGGGTGGACATTCATTATTTACAGTGTTTGCCTTCCTAAACACCCACCTCATATCCTGAAGCCCTGCTTCCCAGGAAGTGCTGGACACTGCTAATGGGAAACAGAGAATATGGATTTTCTCTCTGTTTGGGCATGCAAACTTCTACTTTTGCTACAGTAACCTGTCTTATATGAGCCCATGAGTCACTTTATGAATTATTCTCTCTCTCATGTTGGTCTGGGAATGGAGAGTTGTCAGAACAGTTTGGTGGGCAGCTGTCATCCAACCAAGTGAACCGCCAGACTGCTTGAGTTCCTCTGTCAGTAGCCACTAGTGTGTGTCACTGCAGGACAAGGCTCTCTCGTTTCTTTTTTTTAATTTTTTTTCCCTTTCTGATGCTGTTGTCTTCACAGAAGTGCTTCATCCCCTCCAACTTAATGATCCCTCCTTCCTGTGTAACCAAGACCCTTTCTGTATACAAGGAGTCTCACTTTGTATTTAAGTGAAATAAATGAACATGCATCAACTTTTTTCTGTTATTGTTTTTACTATCCTTAGCAGAGCAGGAATGAACTGGAAATGATAACAGCTTTCTAGCTGCCTGAGCCTTGGGATGCGCCCTGTGCTTGGAGCAGGAAAAGCTCTCGAGGGCCACAAGGGTTGGGGGTTTTGTTCTATCCTGGGGAGATGGGATGGCAGGAAGGGGCTGAGAGCTCTCAAGATCTCTTGCAGAGGAGTGCAGGGCACACAGGTGCCTCCTGTTCCTCTTGCCAAGCACATTCACCACCAGTGGGTCTGAGTCCTCTCTGAGCTCCAGATGCTGCTGTGCCTTCCCAGGGGCTGGACTGTGGTGCCACTGCCCAGAGCACCCTGCCCTGAGCAGGGCTGTGGGGCCAGACCCGCCTGGGCTGTGCTGGGATAGGCCCTTGGTGCTGGAGAGAGCCCAGGGCAGGTGGGAGAGCTTGGAGGGAGCTGGGCTGGGCTGGAATGGATTTGGGAGAGAAAACCATCCGTGTATCTCTGAAGTGCTGAGGCCTGAACAACAGGCCCTGAGCCAGAGGTGATCTTGAGATGAACATTCCAACCTAATGTTCTGTTTAGCCTTGTGTCTGCTTATTAGCCAAAGCCTGTATATCCTCAGTGAAATACATAAGGCTGCACCTGTGTAAAAATCTGTGCTTGTTAGTGAGATACATTGGTATTCACTTATTAGGGAAGATTAGGATCTGTTCTTTGATGAGATATGAATAGATCTGTCTTTCTGTATTTAGACAGGTCAAGGCCATGGCAGAGATGGCTGGTCTTGATTGACAGCAGATGGTCCAAACTGACTCCCTGATTTTCCTCTGAAGCCTTGGCCAGGCTTTGGGTGAAAAACAAGGAGAGAAGAAAGCCAGATATTTTCCACACTGAATAAGTGATATAAGCTTGTTTGTTTAACATATAAAAGTTGGGCTCTTTTCACAGCAAAGATGGAGAGCTCACCCAGGAGTGGATGCACCAAGTGGGATTTCCCAGTTCCCGGGAGTAGCTCTCCGACCCTTCGCTGTTACTGTGGCTCTGGGCAGGTCTGTGCTCTTGGTGGAAGGAACACACCAGGAAGGTGGCCCAGGACACTTGTCACCCCCACTATTTCTCTCCAGTCATTTCCAGACCTGGTTGCTCAGCCCAGGGTTATGGGTGGGTTTTGCTGTGCCCACCTTCCCCCTCCTGCTGGCTCAGGGGCTGTTCCAGAGCAATGGCCAGCCCTGCCCAGCCCCTCTCCTGGCCCAGAGCCTGACAGAGCCTGAGCAGGGCTGTCTGTGAGGCCCCACAGGTGACAGAGGCTCTCCAGGGGCTGGGAGAGGTGTGGAATAGGACAGGCATGGGGTGACCAAGCCCAGGGACTACCCTGGGCATTCCATCAGAGGGGCCATTCCCCACCCTGGATGCTCCTGCCCTGGACTGGGGCTGCACAGGGGCCTGTGGGACCAGCTGTGGGGCAGTGGGGCACAAAGGGGCCATGGAATCTCTGACAGGGGGTGACAGCAAGGCCAGGCACAGACAAGGAATTCCTGGGCATGGCCTGTGTTGTGCATGTGGGACTGTGGGGAAGGCAAAGCTCCCCTGGAGTTGGTGGCTGCAGGAAAAGTCAAGAGCCAAAAGAGCCTCAGTGGCTGTGCTGGAGACCAAGGCTGAAGGAGGGAAATGCAGGGCTGCTGTGGGATGGGGAGGGGGATTTAATTCCAGCAGACACTGCTGTGGGGCTGAGGGACTCCATGGCTTCTCTGCCTGAGTCTTCACTGGAAAGGTCTCTCAGGCCTCTGTGCTCAGGGAAAGCTTCAGGGAGGAGGAGAGCCCGTCTTGGCAGGAACGTCCTGCAATGCCAGAGGGACACAAGGCAGTGTGTGCCCCTGCAGGGCACTGCCCTGGCCATGGCACAGGCTGGGAGCTGCCTGGCTGGGAGCAGCCCTGTAAGGCAGCTGTGGGTGGGCAGGAGCTGGGCAGGAGGCAGCCGTGTGCCCTGGCAGCAAGGGAGGCCAGGAGCACCCTGGGCTGTGGGACCAGCACAGCAAGGCCGTGCCTTATCCTGGTTGCTGTGGCTGAGGAAAGCTGAACAAAGAGCTGTGGAGTTTAGAAATTGTATCCTCTTTAATTTGTACTGTGGGCAATGAAGGGAAACTTTCTGTGCCTCTAAGTGTCACCAGTTCCTGATCCCCTAAAGAGCACAAACCTGATGGGTTGTGGTTCCCCCTCCAGTGGCACTTGGATCTCCCTCCATACTCAGAGCACAAAGCTCCCTTATTCCAAAAAGTTCCTTGAAACGGAGGGATTAAGGACACAGGACAGGATGTTGGGAACAGTTACAGGGCATGACCAAGGATTTGGGGTAGTTGTGACCCCAGGGCAGGACCCAGCATTTGGCCTTGTAGAACCTCATCCATCTGACCAGGCCCCATCGATCCAGCTTGCCCAGACCCCTCTGCAGAGCCTTCCTGCCCTCCAGCAGATCAGCAATCCCACCCAGCCTGTTGTCATCTGCAAACTGACTGAAGGTGCACTCGATCCCCTCCTCCAGATCATTGATAAAGATGTTTAACTGAACTGACCCCAATACTGATCCCTGGGAAAAATCCTGGATGTAATTCCATTCCCCACCAGTCCTTGGGCTTGGCCATCCAGACAGATTTTCCCCCACTGAACAGATGCTGCCCAGAGTGTCTGATAAAGTTCTTGTAACCCCAGAATATTGGGATTGATGCAGATTTAACTCAGCAGAATGCAGAATTTCATTCTCTTTCTCTCTTTTCCTCCCTCTCTGGATCAAGGGAAATTCTGACTGCAGTGTGTGACCTGTGTGCGAAGAGCAAATATGGACAGAATCGGGACAGGAAGTGTTTGGGAATATCTTGTGACCTGTACTTGACACAGAACATTTTTGCCTTTGGTCTAAGACTACCTATTGTGGAAAGTGAACTTCAGTGGAAGCAACGTGGGCTTAATGTACAGCTAAGGAAGGAGTTGTGGGGTTTGGTTTGTTTGTGCCTTCCTTTGTTTTGTTTTTTTCTTTTTTTTTTTTTCTGAAGTAAATGAACATCCCTCTGTGTCTCCTGCAGCTCTTTCTCCAAGTACAGCACGTGGGAGTTGGTGCCAAGGAGCTGAAACCTGCAGGTCCAGCCTTTAGTGGAGGAAACTCAGATTGCACAAGGCTGCTTTGAGTGCCAGGGGTGTGATGAGGGAAATGGTGGGGCAGGGATTAGGGATAATGTTTGATTAAATGTAAGACATAAAGGGTCTTGATTTTCATACTTATTTAGACTGCATTAATTGGTACTCATGATCAAAGTAATTTGGGGTTTGCTGACATTAATGTATAAACAGGAAAAAATAAACAGGCCACAAAAAATACATCTTTTCTCTTTATTTTAATATAAAATATTAACTTTGAATGCATTTCTGAGACCTCTGTAACTGACCACAAAAGATTTGAAAATTTAAAAGCAAATTATTCCCAGGGGCTTGTCTTCTTGAAGATGCCATCACTGAGAAGAGACCATGGAGGGAACAAGCAGACAAGGAGACCATCCCTGGTGCTTGGGAACAATATCAATTAGGAATTGCTGCTATCAGTGTATAAACAGGGAAAAGGTAAAAAGGACAAAAAGAAATCTTTCTTCATGCCTTTTGTTAATGTAATACACTCACTTTGAATACACTTCTGAAATCTGTCTAATTAACCACAGAAGAATTGAAGACTTAATAATAAATTATTCCCAGAGGTTTCTCTTGACTGAACCAGCCTTTAGAAAAGGAAAATTCATCAGCAAACCTCCAGGTTCCTGAGGATGTCAGCAAGCTCTGCTCAGGCCTGGGCTGTACCTGTTCCCTTGCACACTTTATCTATCCCCTCTGCTTTTCAGCCTCACTCAGACCCAGGAACTCCTCAGCTTTACTGGCACCTCTCTGTTCTTGCTGTGTCTGTCTTCCAACATATTTTCTGAGTATCCGTCAGTTCCTGTGTTTCCCACAACTCACTCAGCTTCTTCCTGAGCTTTGCTAATGCTCCCTAAGCATCCACAGTGCCCTTGCCACTCCATATCTCCACACAAATATCCTTCTGCTGCTTCAAATTACAAAAAACATCAACCTGTTTCAGTTCAGCATGAGCCCACCTCACCCTGCCAGTTCAAATCTGTCCCCACCTTTAGCACCCCTGCAGCTGCACACACTCTGCTCTCTCTGCACTGTGTATTTAGGAAAGAGTAAAGCTGGGCACACGTGTAAGCTGGGAGAGGTGTGGCTGGAAACAGCCCCACAGAGAGGGACCTGGGGGTGCTGGTGGGCAGCAGGGTCAGTGTGAGTCAGCAGTGTGCCCTGGCAGCCAGGAGGGCAAACAGCACCCTGGGGAGCATCAAACAGTAAAACCAGCTGGTCACTGAGGTGATTGTCCTGCTGTGTTCAGTGCTGGGGTGGCCTCACCTTGAGTACTGTGTGTAGTCCTGGGCCCCACAACTTAAGAAGGATGTTAAGGTCCTGGAATGCTGCCAGAGAAGGGCAACAAAGCTGCTGAAAGGGCTGGAAGGCAAGTTCTGTGAGAAGCATCTTAGGACTCTGGGCTGCTCTAGTTTTGAGTAAAGGAGGCTGAGACTCTCTACAGCTTCCTGAGGAGGGAGCATGGAGAGAGAGGTGCTGATCTCTTCTGCCCGGTATCCAGTGATAGAACATGTGGGAATGATTCAAAGCTGCACCATGGAAGGTTTAGTTTGAACAGGAACTATTTCTTTACTGACAGTGTAGTGAAACTCTGGAACAGACTTCCTGAAGAGGTGGTGGAGACTCCAAACCTGCCAGTGTTTAAGAGACATTTGGAGAGTGCCCTTAATCACATGCTATAATTTTGGTCCACACTGAAGGGGTCAGGCAGTTCAATCATTGTAGATCCCTTTTAACAGAATTATTCTCATGTAGTCTGAACTCCTCTATTGCACAGGTGTACCTGTGCATGGTGGATCCCTCCAGCAGCTGTGCTCAGTCACCCACCTGCTCAGCAGCTTACACCAGTCTCACCAGTGGCAGACATTTGGACACATGAGCACACTGCCAGTGACACACAGACACACAGACAGACAGAGACACACACAGACACAGACAGACACACACAGACACACAGACACACACATAGACACACACAGACACTCACAGACACAGACAGACGCACACAGACGGACTCACACATACAGACACACACACACACACACACACACACAGACACACACAGAGACACACACAGACAGACACAGACACACACACACACACACACAGAGACACAGACACACACACAGACACAGACACACACAGACACACACACAGACACAGACACACACACACAGACACACACAAACTCACACAAACTCACACAAACTCACACACACACACACACACACAGCCACAGACTCACACACACACACACACAAACCCTCAATTCCCGTCCCTCTGGTTGCTCAGTTTCACATATTGACATACAGGCTGTTTGATGTCCTGGCCCTCCTCCAGCTGCTGCACTCACACCCCCAGGCTCACACACTCATGCAGATTAGAGATTTGCTCACACAGGAGTTGCAGAATAGTTTAACTCCTACACAAAGAAGTTAAAAATTAAGTTTAATGAGAAGACAGGACAGGCTGCATGGATTGGGATCCTTCCCTCAACTTTCCACAAGTCCTGGGCTATCCAAAAATGCTCTTCCCCTGCATTCCAGAATGTGTCCTACACTCCTAGGCAACAATCCCCTTAATCCAAGTGGTGATCTGCTCTCACTGACTTAGAGCTTTCAAACTGAGACAACAGGGCTGACGACTCTCCCAGGGCAGCCTTGGAAGGAGCTGGGACAAGGTGTCCATTTCTCAGGAGCCTGTAATTTGGATTGTCACTCGGCACAGTTCCTCTGTGCTCTTCTCTCTTTGGGAGATGGATTCTTAGAGACCTTAGGGCTCTCCATTGATGGGTCTGGGAGCAGCCAGGGCAGAGGATTAAGTGAGTTACTCCTCCTACCACTGTTAGTGCCCTGTCTGTGTGTGGAGAGGAGCTTCTTATCACTGAGCCTGACACAGTCTGACAAGAGATTAAATCTCCCAAGGCATCCATGCGTGGTGGTTACATACATGGCATTGTTAAACATAGGATAGCATGTCCTTGACATTTCTGTCCAGAAATGTATCCTGATTAGGGGAAAAGCTTTATTACTGTCCTGGCAAGAAATTTGTTCAGTGCCAGTGTCACAGCCCTGTTCCTCAGGCTGTATATGAATGGATTTAAGAATGGGTACAGGACTGTGTTCAGCAAAGTCACAATTTTGTTGGTCTTCAAGGAAGCATCTTCTGAAGGACACATGTAGAGAGCAATACAGCTCCCATAGGCAATGGATAAGGTGATGAGATGGGAAGAACAGGTAGCAAAAGCTTTCTTCCTCTCAGAGGCTGCTGGAAGATGCAGAATACAGAAAAGGATGCACGTGTAAAATGCCAGAGTGAAGCACAAGGAACCCATCAGGACACACGATGAGAAAACAGAGTCTATTTTCCAAAGCAGGCTGGTGTCAGAGCAGGACAGTTTGAACCAGAGGGTGTTGTCACAAAGAAAGTGGGGGATCCTGTTGGAGCCACAGAAAGACAGCTCAGGGAGGAAGAGCAGGCGGTAGCTCTGGAGGCTGAAGCCGATGGCCCAGGCAGCAACGACCAGGCAGAGGCAGAGCTGAGGCTCCATGAGGGCAGCGTAGTGCAGGGGTTGGCAGATGGCAACACAGCGGTCACAGGACATGACCACAAGCAGGATGAACTCTGTGCAGCCCAGGGCAAAGTAGAAATAGGATTGGGCAAAGCAGCTGCTCAGTGAGATGGTTTTCTGATCAGAACTCAGGATTGCAAACAATTTGATGCTTGTGGAGGATGTAAACCAGATTTCCAGGAAGGCGAAGTTGCTGATGAAAAAGTACATGGGGGTTTGCAGGTGATGATCCACACACACAAGGAAAATGATGGTTGCATTCCCCAGCACCGTTGTCAGGTACATGAGCAGAAGGACCAGAGAGAGAAACAGCTGCAGTCTTTGATCAAGCCCTGGGAAACCCTCTAGGATGAACTCAGTAACTGCTGTTTCATTTTCTGGGCCCAGGCTGAATTTCAATCCATCCTGCTGAGACAGGAACATGGCAAAACTAAGGGTGATAATTTCACAGTCTGGACAAAAGTTCTGTCCTTGCCTCTCTGCTCCTTTCTGTCCTGCAGTCTTCTGACATAGCACAGAGATTGTCCTTCAAGCAATTCTCACACCCTGAGTTTTCTGTTTCACATTTCACTTAAGAGTCCTCAGAGATTTTGTTGTCTTCTTTCTACCTTTTCTAAACACTCACAAAGAATTGTTCCACCAAAAGAGAGGATTTTAAGGGGACTGTTGGCTATTTCACCCCATTCCTGGGAAATTCCAAGCTCACTCAGACCTGTTGCAAACATCTGTCACACCTGCCTACCAAAAGCCTCTCTTCTACTGCACAGATGCTAAACCATGAGATCACATCCACTCTGTATGTTTCTACTTTTCAGTACTTGCCTTTTGCACTGGGAATCCCTGAGAATGCATTGATTTAAAAATAAGCAATATCAAGTATTTTCCAATCCCCTGCTTTCTTCCACAGCTTCTTGTTCTTTGGTTCTTCAAGAAAGGAGAGTGGAGGGCAGAATAGGAACCAGGTATATCTTGTCTTTTTAGTACTCTTCATAATCACTGGAATCTATTATGGATGACAGAGTGTTCCACACAGTCCCACCTCACATCTGACTGCACCAGAATGCTCTTGTTTCCATTCAGCTGCTCATTGCTATTGCTGTCAGATGTTCTAACCTAAATGCAGGGCAAGAGAAATGTGCCAGGAAGAGATTTGTAACCTTCCCTTTGCATGCCAGTTTTAGATTCAGAGAACTCAGCCTCCAGAGTCTTCTCTTGTCTGCACTGACTATGGAGGGAGCCTGGAGAAAACAAGTTCCCATGAGTGCCTGCAGTGGAGTAAACTCACTATTCAAGCCCCAAATCTCTGATTAATTAGTTGTTATGCTTTTAAATCAAAATACACAGTTCACAGAAGGAAGCATGAGAAAAATATATGCAGTAAAGTCTGGTGTTTTTCCTTTCTTCTCTTGATTTTGCTTTTACACAGAGAGGAGCAGAGCAGATGACTCCAAAAACAGGGTGATTCAAAATGCCTGAGGGAGGAGAGGAGATGGTGGGTTTGAAGCAGTGAAACAAAGCTGTGTTGATGTGCCAGCAGAGCACTGAAGCCACTTGTCCCCTGGGTGGTGCAAGGACTCTCCCAGCTCATTGTGCACACAGACGAGAGGAGAGACTGATCTGGGACTGTCTGTCAACTGGAAACCAAGTGATGGAGTTCAGTCAAGATCCTTCAAAATTAACCAACTCCAAAATGAGCAAAAATGAGTCACCTTCCAAAGTAACTGTTGGACTGAATTGTGGGGGACCTCTCCAGATGGGAACTCCAGGCAGTCCCAGGGATGAGCAGATCCTGCTGTGTCCAGGCCTGCTCTTGTGCATAAATGTAGTGATTCCATCCTGGGTGGAGAGTCTGAGAGACTGAGATGTTTCAGAGATCACTGTAAGAGCTTCTGCTGCACAACTGAGTGAAGCTGAATAATTTGGAAGGTGCTGACACCTGTCAGAGAGAAAAAGTGAGGAAGAAGTAGAGATACAAAATGTGCCAATACTAATTGAGAAGGTCCTCTGAGCATTGTTTCACCACTCAAACTGTTATAGGAACAGTATTTGGGAAAGCACTGCATAAAGAACAGTGACGTACCTGGAAAGGGACACTTGTCCAAAGAGTACATAAAAGTCTCCTTGTCAGAGGGTTCCACTGCTTCCTAAAATTTACATTCAGGGTTAGAGTCAGTTGTTTTCAGAGAGCTCAGCCCCTTCCCAGGGAGGTGTCCCCCAAATCCCCCTGTTCCCTGAGCATCCCCGTGCCAGGCACTGGCACATCCCAGGCAGCCCCTGCCCAAAGCAGCCAGGAGTGGGGCCAGCAGCAGGTTGGGGCAGGGGGGGGGCTCGGGCAGGGGAGGGTGGAGGCTGTGGGGGCTTTGACAGTGGCACTCAGGATGGATCACAGAATGCCAGAATGTGATGAGTGGGAAGGGACTCACAAGGATCATGGAGTCCAACCCTCAGCCCTGCACAGGACAATCCCCAAGAGTCACACCCTGTGCCCCAGAGCATCATCCAAACACCCCTGGGGCTCTGTCAGCCTTGGGGCTGTGCCCACTGCCCTGGGGACCCTGTTCAGTGCCCACCACCCTCTGGGGGGAGAACCCCTTTGTAAGATCCAACCTAACCCTGCCCTGACACAACCCCAGGCCATTCCCTGGGTGCTGTCCCTGGTACCCACAGAGCAGAGATCAGTGCCTGCCCCTCCTCTGCCCCTGCCCAGGAAGTCGTAACTGCACTGAGGTCTCCCCTCTGTCTCCTCTTGTGCAGCTGAACACATCAAGTGCCCTCAGCTGCTCCTCACACGCTTCCCCTGCAGGCCCTTCCCCATCTTGGTTGCCTCCTTTGGACATTCTCAAATGGCTCAATCTTTTCCTTCTATTGTGGTGCCCCAAAGTGCCCCAATATTTTAGGTGAGGGAACTGCCAGGGCTGTGTGATGTGGGGCCTGAGGGTGCCCAGGGCACACTGTGACACTGCAGGGGACACTGTGACACAGCAGGGCACAGGGCACACTGTGACACTGCAGGCCCAGGGCACACTGTGACACTGCAGGCTCAGGGGACACTGTGACACTGCAGGCCCAGGGCACACTGTGACACTGCAGGGCACAGGGGACACTGTCACACACACAGAACCAGCCAGCCCTGCCCGGCGCTCGGCAGCAGCACAGTGGGCACTGCCCACCCCTGGTGCCACAAGAGGAGCCCAAATGGCCTCTCTGTGTCCAGCAGCAAAGGCAGACACAGCCCTGGCACAAGAGGCAGCTGCAGCTGCTCCTCCCTGTGCCCAGCAGGGCACACACACGCACCCCCCAGCACAGCAGGAGGCACATCCAGCTGCTCCTGAGCCAGCACAGGCACAGCCCCTGTGCCCCTCCAGGCCTGCACAGCTCCCTCTGTCTCGCCATCACCTCGGGCAGCTGCCCTGCACCTCTGGGGCTGCTCCCTGGCATCTCAGCTCTCTTGGGGATGGTGGAAAAGACTCCAGAAGAGGCCTGGGAGGAGTCTCAGGTAGATCCTGGAAGATGCAGAATCTACAAAAAGAAGAAAAATCATCCTGGGTACCTGCTTTGGAGGATTCTGGGGCTGATACACAGGATTGCAGATCCTGAAATCAGAGCTCAAGATTCCAGGACAAGCTTTGGAGGAGTCTGAGGCAGATCCTGAAAGATCCTGGAACCACAAAAATGAGACAATCATCTCTGGAATAATTCCTGGAGCAGTTTGGAGCAGGTACCTGGGATTTCAGGTCCCCAGAAGAGAAATGAAAACTTCAGGAAATGTTGGAGAAGGCACCAGCTGGATCCCTGAGGATGCATTTTCATTCTAAAGAGAAAAATCATCTTGAGTAACTGTCTTGGAGCTTCTACCAAGGATTTCAAGTGCCTGAATTAGAGACGGAAAGACTGTGGGAGATGCCAGGAGTCTGCAGTCAATCCCAGAACAAAAAGCTACTTCCAAACAAGCCAAATATCTCAGGAACTTTCCCTGGAGGAATCTAGGGCTGCTTCCTGGGAACTCAGCTTCCTTGAGGAGATGCCCTGGGACACACCTGGCTTGAATCTTGGGTGGAATCCACAGCAAAAATTTACCTCCAAAGGATCAAAAACACACTGCAAACTTTCCTTGGAAGATTCTGGGCCTGTGGAGAGCAACTCAGGTCTCAAAACCAGAGCTCAAAAGGCTCCAGGAGAATCCTGGGAGGTGTCTGGGGTGAATCCAGAAGAACAGAGTTTCCTGCAAAAGGGAAAAAGTCCTTTCAGGCAGCCTCCTTGGAGGAGACTGGGGCTGCTCCCTGGGATCTCAGCTCCTTGGAGGAGACCTGCAAAGACACCAGGAGACACCTGGAAGGAGTCTCAGGTAGATCCTGGAAGACTTAGGTTCCAGGGAAAGAGGAGAATCCTCTGGAGTCTGATTGGAGCAGTGTGGGACTGTCGCCTGGGATATCAAGTACAACCTCAGACAGGAAAAGACTGGGAGATGTCCAAAGTAGTCTCCAGTGGATCCCAAAATAGAGAGCAACTTCCAAAAGGGCAAAACCAACTTGGAAGCTTCCCTGGAGGAGTCTGGGGCTGTTATCTGGGATTTCAGAGTCCAAAGTCAGGAATTGAGGCTCCAAGAGATGCCTGGGAGGAGTCTCAGGTGGATCCTGGAAGATGGAATTCCCAAGAAAAAAGCAAACTCATCTCAGGTACCTGCCTTGGAGGAGTTTGGGGCTGTTCCCTGGGATCTCATCTGCCCTGAGGAGGGGGCAGGGCAGGGGCTGGGCCTGGGGAGGGGAATAAACTGGAGAATAATCAGGAAATTGCTGTTTAATCTATTTATTCTTCCTGTGTGGAAACCGAAGGTTTAATATGATGGAGGGAGGTAAAAATACCATGAAATTACAACTTTGAGGACTCCGTCTGTGGTGTAGTAATTGTTCATAGTTAATAGAGTTATTAATTAGAATTAATAGAATTAATAGAATTATTACTTTGTTCATCTATTAATATGTTTCTATAGAATTATACCCAATACAACCATTGTACCTGTTACTGGCGATTGCCTGGGGACCTATAAAAGATCAGGTGACCTTGATGGGACATAAACAAAACAAGGGGTGCCAAGGGAATATCTGAGAGGAAATGGCCTCAAGTTGTTCCAGGGCAGGTTTAGGTGGATATCAGGAAAATGTTTCCATGGAAAGGGTTTTCCAGCCCTGGCCCAGGGCAGTGGTGGAGTCCCCATCCCTGGAGGTGCCCAAGGACATGTGTGGAGGTGGCACTTTGGGACGTGGTTTGTTGGTGCCCTTGGCAGGGGTGGGTTAATGGTTGGACTTAATGACCCCAGAGGGTTTTTCCAGCCCTGACCACTGAAGGGTCCTGAACACGAGACGGTCATGACCATGAGATGACCATGAGCATGATGTGATCAGACCCATGAGAGGACACCGACCATTTGGCCATGAGGTTTACACTGACCATTTGATCCTGAGGTGTGTCTTGGGTTGAGCTGGCAAAATGCCAACTGCCCAGTACAGATCCAGTCTTCCTCCCCTTCCCACCGAGAAAAGGGAGGAAAAAAACCCTCAAAGATTTAAATTTAATTATATATATTTATAGAGGAAAAAAAAGGAGAAAACTATAATATAACACACACCTAGACAAGTTAGATATAACAACAATTTTCTACCTCCTATCAAAAACAGACCTCATCGCTCCATAAAGCACCTCAAAAGACACCCAGCAAGGCAAAAGAGAGAGAATAACAATAAAATGTTTTACCTCCCTGAACTCAAACAAAATGGGAAGTAGCAGTGGGCAGCAGCCAAGGCCCACTCCACCAAGGCAGCAGCTGCGTGTCTTGCCTCTACTTCGGCCAAGATGGGAACTGAGAAAACACCTCCTACTCTACTGTATTTATACCTCAGTTTGCATCATTGGGGATGAAATATTTCTTTGGTTGCTCATGTCAGGTGACACCTGTCCCTCCTAATCTACATAACATTATCAGGGCCTGCTAAAGTTAAGGCCCACATCTAGGCCTAACTAAAACTACTACAATCATACCAAAGGACATCAAACCCATATTCTATATCTATCTATTTCTTGCGCTTAAACAGTCTTTGTTTTTTCAGAGCCATCTTCCACCCCTCCATATTGTGGGCATTAGTCCATTAGGGTGGGGTATTTGGGGCAATAAAAGAACAGTTCATCATTGGACACCAACACTGGCTCAGCTCAGGTCTTCTTCATGTGATGGTTCATGTCCTGCAGCACACAATTTAAAATGCAAGTTATTTTGTTCTCCCAAGGTTAAATGTCCTTGAGGCACACACTGGGTCTCCATCCCCTTCTCAGGGGTCACCATCCCCTTCTCAGGAGTCACCATCCCCTCACTGGGGTCACTACATCCTCTTCAGGGGTTTTCACAATAGCAAGCACATGTTTCACAGCTGTGGATAACCTTAGAAATTGTGTTCATGGTTAAATCCACCCATCAGCCTTGCCCACCTACAGGTGGCCCAAGGCATCTGGGCACACCAAGCCAGGAACAACTCTCCCTTATTCTAGTCCAGGTGTGATGTTCATTAGCTCTCAACACTTCCAATTGGTCTTCTTCCATCAATCTAGCCATCCCCACAGGGCATGGGTTATCATCACCAAGTCAGTGTAGAGGTAAAGCCTTGGCCACTGCTCTGGTTCAGCAATGTCCCACAGTCTCAGTTGTCCCTCTCCTCCTCCTGGCTGGAGGCAGGGCAGCCTTATTGCTGCTCTTGGCTCTTTTCTGAGGTCTCTGCGTCAACTACGTGGACAGCCTTTTTACCACCTTTCTTCCATTTTATATACAGAACTAGATCCACTGTCCCACCACCTCATGTCTTCCCCCTGGTCACACAGGAAGGACCACAGTTCACCACATGACCCACACTTGGGGTTTGCTCTCTGTCTGGGTGGAGCAGGACAGAAAGCCCAGTCTCTTCATCTGTACTCATATTCTCGGGGTGCTGACACAGGAAAGGTGTCTGAACTTAGAAGGGCAGTCAAAAGAGAGGTTAACACAAGCATCCAGCAGGGAGAAACCATTGTTTATGTTTTGGTGTTCTACATGTACTAAAACAATGACAATAACTAGGTATGTTTATATAAACAAGTTCTGGTACAGCAGCCACAGCTCCCGGGAAGCCTCCAAGCTCCTGGGAGGCCAGCCAAGGTCCACTGGCCAAAACTGGGTAGACACACCAATCTTTGTTTTGGTTTGAAAGCTCGGCAAGATGCCAAGTATGAACCAAAGTGACAAAGATCCCTCTTCCCCACCCAGCCAAAAAAATGGAAAGAAACCCTCCGAAACTTACACTTCACTAGTTTCTAGAAAGAGAGAAAATTAAAAGTAAACTACAATACTTGCTCACACAAATTAGATATAACGAACAACTTTTTCACCTCCCCACCCAACAGAAAACTGAACTTCTCAGGACACAAATCTCACTATTCTGGTTGCAAAATCACCCAAGAGAACTCCACCCCCCTAGGGACAGGCCCAAGCAAAGAGAAAACTAAGAATAAACATTTCACTTTCCTAGGTAACATAGAGGTGAGGTGGTTCTGGGCCCAACTCAGCGGATGACAGCAGCAGCATCCTCCCACTACCATGGCCAAGACCAAAGAGACAAGCACCTCCTCCTACACTGTATTTATATTTGAGATAACAGCAGAATATGGTACAGAATACCACTGGCCAGAAGAAGTCAGCTGTCAGCTGGCCTGACCCAGCTCCAGTCAGCTGATAATCCCAGGCCTGCTCTAAAAACTAAAGCCTAAATTTAGGCCTACACCTACTTAAACACAGGACATGCAAGAACCTTAGTGACCCCTCCAAGTCAATACAGCAGAGCATTAAAAAGCTGAAAGAGTTTACTGTTCAACTTGAGAAAAGTGATGATCGAGGGATGAGCAGTTTAACTGGCCTGATATGTTTGACACAGGACCATGGTTAAAGAAAGCATTTATTGTTACATCAATGAGTTTGTTTGTGGTTTTTGCTATTATGCTTTGTGTTCTGTCTTTGTTATCTTGCATGCAGCATATGATTAATCACAGTTTTGCACAAGTCTCTGTGTTACAGCCTAAAAATAAAAAAGGGGAAGAGGTGGGGCTGCAAGTTTGGTATGAAACCACAGAGATGCTTGGAGATGTCAGCAGGAAGCCATGGGCTTTGAGCAGAAACAAAGAAGAGCTGTTTGCACTCCAGATCTTAAGTCTGACCCTTTCTGTCTCAGAGTTTTGTCCTGCTTGCTCTATTTGTGGTGCTGGGCATGGCTTAAAAGACTGTTACCTTCCTGGGTAGTGGAAAAGTACCAGCTTGCATGTCTCTCCCCCTAGTTTGCATGCCCCTCTCTCAAACCCTACAAATTGCAGAGTTCGTAACTAGTAAAGTTCTCAGTTTGTACAAGCAACCTGAGTTTGTGCCTCAGTTGCCAAAAAACAGCTTACAAGTCAGCAAAAATTACAAGCCACCAAAGCCTGCCCCCATCCAGACACCCAAACCAACCCCATGGTGGCAAAAGCCTCAATAAAACCAGCTGTAAAATTGTGACTTTTGGAGTTTATCACCCCCTTCCCTTCAATGTGCCACATTTAATTAATCAGGTGGTTATTTCAGCCCCTCAAAGACAAGACCATGATCTGGATGCTCAGCCCTGGCCCAGCTCCGGCATCGCTCCAGCCAGTGCTGACTCAACCAGCCCTGAGTTCTCCAGCCCAGAGTTCTTTTCAAGAACTCCCCCTCACAGTGAAGCTCAGGAGAGTGGGATCAGCTTCCTGGTCCTGCTTAAACAGGAGCTCATGGAGACTGGGAGGAGACTTTTGGTACTGAGTAAGTTATTGGCACACCCAGAAAAGACACGAGAAATCACTAACCAGGACAGGAATTCCTTCTCAGTGGCCACAGTTGAATATTTGGGTGTTCCCCAGCAGCTTTGTGGTTCTGTTCTCAGTGTTTCCTTGCCAAAAAAAGGGGTACGGAAACCAGCTGCAGAAACAGTTGTCTGCCTTAAACTTGATGTTTAAAATTTCTGACCAAGGGAGATGTGCCTTCGCTTTGGAGACTGGAATGTTCATGGTTCGTGGCTCCAACATGCTCCAGTTGCAAAAGCAGTGGGTGCTTTGCTGCCCTTGGGCAAAGGAACCACCCAGGGGCACAGGGGGGAACATCCAGCCCCGGAGGAGACAGGCTGGGCTTGGAGCCACAGAAGGGAAGGGTTATTTTTATGCTTTTATATCACTACAGACAGGATCTAAAACTGCTCCAAAGCTACTTTACATGGAAACAAAGTGTTCTAAACCCTACATATACATATATATCGATAACGTAAATCTAATCTGCCTCAAGGGGTGGATTAAAAAGTACCTGGGTCACCCTCAGCTTTAGGGGGGTCAGGACAGGTGCCAGACATGGGGGAAGCTTCTGGCAGCTGCTCACAGAATCCACTCCTGAAGCCTCCCCTGTTACCAAAATCTGGCCACAGAAACCCAATGCACTGCCCAGCATGGATCACCTGGAAGGTGGGTCTCCAGGTCTCTGCTAAACAGGCTCCATCAGGAATGCTGGTCATCAAGTCTTTACCCGACATGGGTCATTAGGTCTGGGCCCAACGTGGGTCACTGTGGATCATCCAACATGGGTCCGCTGATGGAGTTGCAGCAGTGGACGAAGCTCTTCCTGTAGTCAGGGCACTCGGAGGGCTTCCCTTACTGGTGGGTCCGTTGGTGTTGGGTCAAGGTAGAGCTCTGGGTGAAGCTCTTCCCACACTCGTCACACCTGTAAGGCCTCTCCCCAGTGTGGATGCGCCGGTGAGTGATGAGGCTGGCGCTCTGCTTGAAGCTTTTCCCACACTCCCCACACTTGTACGGCCTCTCCCCAGTGTGGATACGCTGGTGAAGGATGAGTTCGGAATTTTGGTTGAATCTCTTCCCACAGTCGGTGCAGAGGAAGGGCCTCTCCTCTGTGTGCCTCCGTTGATGCACAAGAGCTTCTGAGCTGGTCTGGAACCTCTTCCCACACTCAGAACACCTGTAGGGCCTCTCCCCAGTGTGGATGCGCTGGTGGGTGACGAGGGCGGAACTCTGCTTGAAGCCCTTCCCGCAGTCGGTGCAGCGGAAGGGCCTCTCCTCTGTGTGGGTCCTCTCATGCACGAGGAGATGTGAGCTGGTCTGAAACCTCTTCCCACATTGCCCACACTTGTATGGCCTCTCCCCAGTGTGAATGCGCTCATGAGTGGTAAGGCCAGAGATATTCCTGAAGCTCTTCCCACATTCCCCACATGCGTAGGGCCGTTCCCCAGTGTGGATGCCACTGTGGTTGATGAGGGTGGACTTGTCACTGAAGCTCTTCCCACATTCCGTGCACGTGTAGGGCCGTTCCCCAGTGTGGGTGCGCCGGTGAGTGACGAGATTGGAGTTGTGCTTGAAGTGCTTCCCACATTCCCTACATGTGTAGGGCCTCTCCCCAGTGTGCAGGCGCAGGTGGCTGAGGAGGGCAGAGCTGTCCCTAAAGCTCTTCCCACATTCCTTACATGGGTAGGGCCGTTCCCCACTGTGCATGCGCTGGTGCCGGAGCAGGTTGGAGCTGTTCCTGAAGCTCTTCCCACATTCCCTACATGTGTAAGGCTTTTCCCCAGTGTGGATGCGCTGATGGCAGATCAGCTCGGAGCTCTGGCTGAAGCTCTTCCCACATTCCAAGCACTTGTATCGCTTCTCCCTTCTGTGAAGCTGCTGCTGCATCACCAAGTCAGAGCTCTGGTTGGAGCTCAGGCCGCCTTCCCGGGACAGGGTGGGTTGTTTATCCTCAGAAAGCCCTGGGCTAGGCTTGGAATGTCTCCTCCTGGCAGATCTCCGTGGCTTTTCCTCCTCAGTGACTTCCTGCATTCTGGAGCTGTTCAAAACGGCCTCTGCCAGCAGGTTCTGCTGGGGGGATTTGTCCTCCGTGCTCTCCGTGCTCAGCTCAGGGCCTGGGGCAGGAAGGAACAAGGACAGGCAGGACATTTGCCTCCGGCCCACAGGGAAGGCCAAGGACATCCCCCCAAACCCGGCCCCGGCAGGATGGCGTCGGCAGCGGGGTTGTCCTGCAGCCGGGGCCATGCTGGGCTGGAAGATGCAGCACAAGAGAGGGGCAAAGGGGCACTGACTTCCTCCTCACCTGCCTGGGGGTCCCGGGGCATCTTCCTCTTCCTCGCAGCCTCCTCCTCCATCTGGCCAAGGCTGAGGAATGAGAAATCCTGCTTTGGGGGGAAAACAAGGTGTGAGTGCATTGGCTTGGGGGATCCTCTTGCCCAAGTCCATGTCTAGAAGTCACTGGGCATCTTGTGATCCTAAAAACCTCCAAAACATCAAAATTTAGCCCAAAACAACCTTTGATTATACTGGCAGTAACTGGACATAACTGGGATCATCTGGGCAATCTCTGGAACCATATTGGCAGTGACTGGGAACAACTGGGACTATGCTGGAAGGGAACTGGGACCACACTGGGGGCAACTGGGAGCAAGTGGGAGGGGCTGGGTCTATACTAGTGGCTACTGGGCATGACTGAGACCATGCGAGAGAGACTGGGGTCAAACTGGGAATGTACTAAGGGCAACTGAGGGGGATCAAACTGGGAGGACCAGGGAGCAACTGGAGCCATGCTGGGGACAACTGGCATCATACTGGGCTCATACTGGGAGTGACAAGGAGCATGCTGGAGGATATTGGGACCCTGTTGGGTGCAACTGGGAGAAACTGGGAGCAAATGGCATCATGTTGGAGGCGACTGGGATCACACTGCAGGTGACTGGGAGCATGTTGGTGGCAACTGGGATATCCTGGGAGTGAGTAGAACCATACTGGGGGTAAAAGGGAGTAACTGGAAGCATATGGGGGAAAGTGGTTTAATATTGGGAGCAACTGGATGCACACTGGAGTCATACTGGGATCATACTGAGAGTATCTGAGAGTGTCGGATTATACTGGCAATGACTGGAAAAAACCTGGGAGTACACTTGGAGCTCATGGCATGATACTGGGCTGATACTGGAAGCAAGTGGAACCATGTTGAAGGCAACTGGGACAACACTAGGAGGAGCTGGGCCCAAGCTGGAGGACATGAGGGGCAGCAGGAGGCCTTGTGGGACCACCTTCTACTGCCTGGGGTGGCTCTGGGGGGCCCTCAGCTCCTCGGGGCTCTTCCTGCAGCCACAGAACTTGGAGGGACCCCACTCTGGATGGGTCTTCCACGTGTTCCAGGAGCTTTGGGCTCCTCCTGGCACAGACTGGGGCCAATTAGGATCATCCTGGCATCATATAGGAGCATGTCACAGGCAATTAGGACCCTCCTGGGGTTAACCAGAAGAATCTGGGAGCAAATGACATCATGCTAGAAGTGAGTGGGAGCATGATGGTGGTAACTGGGATACACTGGGGATGAATGGAATCATAGAATGGATTGGGTTGGAAAAACCTCCAAGATCATCAAGTCCAACCCTTGGGCCAACTCCAGTCCATTTACCAGATCATGGCACTCAGCGCCACGTCCAATCTGCATTTAAAAATCTCTAGGGATGGTGAATCCACCACCTCTCTGGGCAGCCCATTCTAATGCCTGAGCACTCTCTTTGGAAAGATTTTTTTTCTGATATCCAACTTAAATTTCCCCTGGCAAAGCTTAAGCCCGTGCCCCCTTGTCCTATTGCTGAGTGCCTGGGAGAAGAGACCAGCCCCCACCTGGCTATAACTTCCCTTCAGGTAGTTCTAGACAGTGATGAGGTCACCTCTGAGCCTCCTCTTCTCCAGGCTAAACAACCCCAGCTCCCTCAGCCTCTCCCCATAGGGCTTGTGCTCCAGTCGCTTCTCCAGCCTTGTTGCTCTTCTCTGGACTCACTCTAGCACCTCAATATCCTTTCTGAATCATAGAGGAGGTAAAAAGAAGCAACTGAAAGCATGTGGGGGGCAACTGAGTTAATACTGGGAGCACACTGGGAGTGACTGGCACCATACTGGGGCCAATTTGGACCATGTTGTGGGCAAGCGACATCCAGTAGGAGCCACTGGGCTCATACTGGGAGTGACTGAGGCACATGATGGGCAGAAGGGTGAGGGCAACCCCCCTTCCACTGCTCTGCATTCCCAAAATCCTTGTTGCCGGTTCCTGCTCCGGCCCTGAACACCAGAACTGCTTTGGGATCCCTTTCCCTGGGGACACCTCCCTGCCCTCTGGAAATCAGCACTTTGGAGCCCCATCTCACTGCTTTCTCCTTCTCTTCCCTATTATTATCATGATCCCCCTGCACCTCCTTTTCCAGGGCTCTGGGACACCCCTGTGTGGTCGTTACCTGTTTTCCAGCCCCCACACCCCCCTTTCTTTGACTCCAGGATCCTCCTGCACCCCCTTTCCAGCTCAACTTGCCTCTCCCAGCCCCTGCATCTCCCTTTTCTTTGGCTCCAGGGACACCCAGGCCGCCATTCCCAGCCATCCCAGCTCACCTCACACCCACATTCCCCTTCTTTGGCTCCAGGACCCCCCTGCCCCCACTTTCCCACTCATCTGTTATAAACCAATAACTGAGAAATGTAATAAATATTATTCCCCCACTGTTCCCCTGTCATAAACATCCTATCAAAGAATTTTCTGGCAGCAGTTTGAGAGAAAGCCACAATCCTCTTACAAACAAACACCTGCCAAAGCCTTTCACCAAGCTTCCTGCAAGTCATGGCAGCAAATTCAGCCAAACCTCTTGCCTGCTGAGAACTCACACAAGCATCCTCTTGTTGTAATAACTGAGCTAAAACTATATCCTGCTTCTGTGAAATTTGCAAGCTATGTGTAAAAAAACAATGTCTGAACTGTCTTGGACTCCATAAAAACTCCAGAAGAACCAGAAGAACACCTTGGAATTTCAGTGCATAGGGAGCATGGAGAATGGAGAGAGAGAACCACAGCCAAGAACCTCTCCCACCTCCCCCTGCCTCACCCATCTCACCTTCTTACCATCCTTTTTCCCCACCCAAGCTGCTTGCCTGCCTGCCCCTGCAGACTGAGGAGAAAGCTGAGCTCTGCCTTGCTCCCTACGTCAGCTCCTGCTGACCCAGCCCTGGCCCTGTTCAGCCTGGGGTGGCTGCGCCGCTGCTGCCCGTGAGCGACAGCTCCGCGGAGCCTGAGAGCTCTGCAGAGAGCGAGGAGCAGCCCTGCTGCACAAGGGAGAGCAGCACAGACTGAGCATCACATCTGCACTGCAAGAGCTGCATTCCACACCTCTGCCTACAGGAACAGACACAACATCGCTTATCCCCCCACACACTAACTTGGCAGAAAAATAGTTGGTTTTGGTGATAAAATCTCTTCTTTTGTTGTTCTAAAAAGTATTCTTAGTGTTTTTCTAACTGTTCTTATTTCCCTCTCTTTTTGAATTTTTCAGCAATTTCTTAATAATAAAAAATCAGTTTTTTGAATTAACAGAGGACTTAGTTTGAGTTTTAATTTTGTTGGGGAAAATATTTTGAACCTAACTTCTTTCTCGGATATTTAAGCAGATTGTAACACCCTCCCACCTCTCCCAGACTCCACACTCCCTTTTCCTTTACCCTGGAACTCCCTGGACTCCCCTTTTCCGGGCACAGAGACCCCCTGCACCCCCCAACCACCTCTCCCCACCTCTAGTCCTACCTTTCCTTCACCTTAGAACCCTCCTCATCCCCATTTCCAGGCAGTGCAATGCTCCTGCACCCCCTTTCCTGGCCATCCCACTTCTTCCAGCCCCATACCCCTCTTTTCCTTGACTGTGAGACCCCTGGGGCCCCCACTCCTGCATTTCCCAGACCACAGATACCCCTTTTTGGGAACACTGGGGACCCCTTGAGTCCCTTTCCCTGGCCATTCTGGTCTCTGTACCCCTTGACCCCCTTTTCCCCACATCGGAGACCCCTGGGCTCCCCTTTCCTGGGCACAGGGTCCCCCTGGACCCCCCCTCCCACTTCTCCAAGCCCCTACACCCCCTTTTGCTTGGCCCTGCAACCCCCTGAAACTCCCTTCCCCAGCACTGTGTCCCCCCTGCACCCCCAAGATTCAGCCCAAAACACCAACATTCAGCTCCAAAAAACCCTGCCAAGAGTTTCCCTGCTTTGGTCTTCCCACTTTGGGGCTCTGGGGGTCCCTCCTTTCTTGGGTTCCCGATTCGGGGTCCCTGGGGGTTCTCCCCTCTCCGGGTTGCCAATGAAGGGCCTGCCCAGTCACAGCAACCCCCCCAAGGGGGGTACCAACATCCCCCCGCCCACCAAGGGGCTCTGCCGAGAAACGACACCGGCACCCCTAAAAACACCTCCCGGGGAATCCCTGTATCCCCCAAGGGGCATTGGCGGCTCAGCTTTGGGGTCCCTCAAGCTCCACCCATCCCCCCGAACACAACCCAACCCCCCAGAGCCCCCCCAGGCTATTCGGGGCTCGGCTCGGGGGTCCCGCAGCACTTTGTCGGGGCCCTTTGCCGTCCCTGTGTGCAGCTCCGGCCCCGCCCCGCGGCAGCCCCAGCGCGGGCTCCAAGGAGCGGCACATCCTGGTGCCCTTGGGGTCTTTGGCCGGGCCCATCCCGGCTCTCGTGTTCCATGGCACAGCCCGCACGACCCTTAGGGGGGCAGCAGGGGCACTGTGCAGTTGAGGGGGCCCAGCCCCCCTTTCCCCTCTCCCCCTTTCCCCCCCTGTTTTCCCGCTCACCCGAGAGTTCCTGGCGCGCAGTCGGAGCGCTGGAAAGGAAGAGGAAGAGGAGGATCGTGGGTGTCCCCTCCCCTTGTCCGAGGGGTGTTCCTGGGTTGGCACCGCCCACTCCATTGGAAGGCGGTCCCGGCGGGGCGGCCGGAGCGGGTTTGGGAGCGGCTGTGGGTGGCGGTGTGAGAGAGAACAGGTCTACCCGCCCGCCGCCAGTACCAGGTCTACCCTCTGGACTGAGGTAGTGATCAGGTCAACCCGCCAGACTAAAAAGGCTTCCCGTCGGACTGGAAAAGTGAACAAGTCAACCCGCCGGACTAGGAGAGACCAGGTCTACCTGCCCCACTGAGCGAGCAGTACTAGCCGTGCTTAGAACAGGTCTACCCGTCGGGCTGAGGAGTACCCGCTGGACGGGAAGAGAGAACAGGTCTACCTAGAGACTTGAAAATACCCGCCGACTGAGAGCAAACAGGTCTACCCACAAAACTGAAAGAGAACAGGTCTACCCGCCGGACTGAAAGAACAGACATCCGCGCTGGAATGTTCAAGCAAACAATGCCCAGTTTGCACATGTATCGGTCTGACTTCAACACCTAATTAACATCCTGATGGTGAGGCAACCACTGGACTCAAATGACTGTCAGTCAATCCCTTTATACTATAAAAGTCCAGACTCCTTTCACAGAGGCACGTTCTTCCCAGGTAACCCCTCCTGGGGGGTGTGTGTAGAGATTCCTCCCTTGGGTGGGGACCCGAGCTAAGGTCACTCCTGGAGGCTGAGAGCAGAGATCTCCCCAGCAGCCTTGGGCTGTCTGAGCTACATCAATTGCTAACTAATAATTATTTCCTTTTTGGTAGCTTTAGTAGAATTGCTTCAAGAATTGCTTGAGGACAGTGCACTGTCCTCTCTTATACCATAGTTACTGTAGTTTTAGGATTTATATTGTGTAATAAATAATTTTGATTAACATATTTTATCTCATCATTTCTAGTAATAAGTAATTCTTTTGTTATCAACTTTGTCTAAGCTTTCCACTCCCCCCTGCCCCACGGTGCACCCTCCCCACCCAGCAACCCCAGCACCCCACAGCAGGTTGGGAGCTCAGGGAGCCACCCCTGCATCCCCTTTTCCTGCGTCCCCGTCTGACCAAAGACCCTCATGAAACTGTCCATCCTGCCAGCCCAACCCTCCTTTTCCACTCTTCTGCCTATTCCCTCCCATTCCCATCCTCCCCTCAATCCCCAAGCCCCCCCAAGATCAGTTTGGGGGTCACAGCTCACACTTTCCCTCTTCTCCCACCCCTTACATATCATCCCCCCAAATTTCATCCACCTCCTGATCAGTTCTGGGGGCCCCACCCTCTCCTTTTCACTGCTCTTCTCACCTCTCCAGCTTCTTTCCCATCATGGGTGGCAATGCTGTGAGGAGTCAGCTGTGCCTCAGCATCTCCAGGGGCCCATGGCTGGGAAGGGGCTGCCAGGTCACATCTGTCACCTCCCTGACAGGCAGCAGCAGCCTTGGGCACCCAGAGGCAGCTGAGCCACCTGTGCACACACCCTGAGAGCTGCCCCAGCTGAGAGTCCCTCTCAGGGGCCCTGAGGAGCTCTGGGCTCTGCCAACACAAACCTGCTGGAGTTTTAGAAGGCAAAGAGGCCAGTCCTGCCCTGGGGTCACAATGACCCAGAGATGAGGGCAGGGACCTGAACAGCTCTGGAGTGAACCCGAGGGGAAGGGCCTGGGCTGTGTGAGGGATGTCCTGTGGCACAGGACATCAGGATCAAAGTTAATAAGGACAACAGGACATGGGGCTGCCTTGGAGGGAGTGTGGCCACCCAGACAAGGGAGGTGTCACCTCCTTGGACTGAGCCCTGGGGTAACACATCTGGACTGATGTGTCTGAGTTTGAGGTTCCCGATTGTGGAGGAATGAGGAAGAACTGGAGACGGTCCAAGGAAGATCTGGTTGGGCATTCGACAGGCTCCCTGGGGTACTGGTCACAGCTCCAAGCCTGATAGAGCTCAAGCAGCGCTTGGATGATCCTCACATGGTGTGACTCTTGGGGAAGGTCCTGTGCAGGACTAAGGGTTGGACTCAATTATCCTTACAGGCCTCTTCCAGCTCAGCATATTCTGTGATTCTGCCAGGATGACAGAGCTTTTCTTGGTACTGGAAAGAGAAGGAAAGTCACAAAGTGCAGCTTGGAAGTTTCTGAGTGGAAGGGAGGAAAAAGAAATGTCACTCAGAGAGGAGCCTTGTGGTACAAGAGGTCACCAAGAGGGTGTCAGTATCATCCCATGGCTTTGTGTTCCAGGGACCAGTCAGAGATGGTGGAAAGACATCAGTGAGGGCACAGAAATGCTGCTGGGAGGGCTCGTGGCAAAGCAGGATGGGTGTGTGCAGCCTGCAAGGCCAGAGGAGCAGCAGGGACAGGGCAGGACAGGCTGCAGGACAGATGGCCAAGGGCTCTGACAGGGCTGGAAGGCACAAAGGCACCCAGGCCTTTGTCCCCTGGGCTCTGGCAGGTGCCTCTGCCACTGAGGCCACCAGAAAGAACTTTCCTTTGAGGTTCTGGACTTGGTTTCTCCCTCAGCCCTCCCTGAGGAGGCTGGGAGGGGTTGAAGATTTGAACATTTGTTGTTCCTCCCCCTCCCATCCCACTGCCCCACAAACAGCCCTGAGCCACCTGTGAGGGACAGGACCTGCTGTCCCAGGGCCTGGGGCTCAGGCCTTGGCCTTTGTGCTTCCTCCAACCAGCCCAGGGTTTTCTCAGCATTGCAGGTGCCTGCACAGAGCCTTTGTCTCCCTGCAATCAGGGCCTCCAAGGATCTGCTCTAAGGAGTCCCTGGGGAGGCTTTGTCAGTGCCTGCCCTCAGTGGGGCCCATTGATGCTTCAAGGGACTTGGAGTTTCGCTTGTGACTTCTTGAGCAGTTTTTCAAATTTTGTCTCACTACTTGAGGATCATGGACTCCTCTCCAGATACACAGTGGGGCTTATTAAAACACAGAAAAACAATTTATTTCTCTTTCTTTAATTGCTTTCAAGTCTTCAAGACTTGTACTAATTGGAGTTGTTTTGTAGTTTTGCTAAGGAAAAAATTTCAAAGTGGACTGCACAAAAAATATATGTTTTTTTTAGTGAAAGGGAATGATTTATACAGACACTTGAGCTGCAAGAGGGTCAGGGTGCAAAGGATTTGGATAAAAAAATGTTAAAACATATTAGCAGCACTTTATCATTGACAAATTTATCAGTTATCAAGTGAATCAACACCATTTGCTACAATTTTAACAGTGACTCAATTATAGATTCACAACAACAACATTCACACCACACTCAATTCACACACACACAGGCAGAGATGTGTGGACACATCAATATCTGTGTGTGTAAAGGTGCCCATCCACAATTCTCCTGGTTGTCAGTGAAACACTCCCATCCCATCCCTTTGTGTTTCCCAAGAGACAAGGGCGGCACCTGGAGGGGTGTGTTTGTTGAGGGGGGATCAGAATTGTCCTGGGCATCAGCGACGCTCTTTGGAGTGTTGCAAACTTGAGGGTTCCCGAGCTCCGAGAGGCTCCCAGAGGTGTCCAATGAGAGGGAGGTGCTGGGCAGCTCCAGGGGCCTCCCTCAGGACCTCTGTTTGTGGGGTCACAAGGTGACTGGCTTTAGTGATCTGCTGAATTTCCATCCTCATGTCCGCAATTACTGGAGTTTCCAAAATGTTTGGGAATTGTTCCACTTCTGCTACATACAATTCATGTAGGGAATGTTCCAAGGCTTTCAGAGAGTGGGTGATTCTCCTGTGCTCCCCACCTGTTATGGGCAGGATTGACCCCACCTTTATCATCCAGGAGCACCTGGCACAGTCAAGGGACACTTCACCACACACCTGGAAAAGTCAAGGGATAATCCTGGAAGGAATGGGTGGAAATCTTCCTGACACAGGTAATAGGAGGCCTTTCCAGGGGGGATGTGTTCCTGAATCTTTGGTCATCAAGGCAAGTGGTGACCAGTGGTGTCCTGGGCTGCCTCCAAAGCAGCCTGGGCAGCAGGGGAGGGGGATTCTGCCCTCTCAGGTGAGACCCCACCTGCAGTGCTGCCTCCAGCTCTGGGGTCCCAGCACAGCAAGGACATGGAGCTGGTGGAGTGAGTCCAAAGGAGGCACCAAGATGATGAGAGGGATGGAGCAGCTGTGCCATGAGGGATGGCTGGGAGAGCTGGGATTGTTTGGCTGGGAGAAGGGAACCTTTGGGGTGGCCTAACTGTGGCCTTCCAGTACCTTAAAGAACAAAATAGAACATGGAGAGAGACTATTTACCAGGGCCTGGAGTGACAGGAAAAAGGGGAATGACTGAATCAGAAGGTTTAGATGAGGTATTAGGAAGAAATTTTTCCCTCTGAGGGTGCTGGCACAGGTTTCCCAGAGAAGCTGTGGATGCCCCATCCCTGGAGTGTTCAAGGCCAGGCAGGGCAGAGCTCTTGGGCAACCCGGTCTTGTGCAAGGTGCCCCTGTTCATGTCACAGAGGTTGGATCTAGATGGTATTTGAAGGTCCCTGAAACTCAGGACACTCTATGATTCTGAGTTACTTCAGGCAACTGTGAAAGAGCCCAACATCTTGACCCAATTTGGGAAAAAGTAATTTTCAAAAAATGGAAACTAAAGACAGTAATGCAAAGACCCATCAGGTCCAGCCCCATAGAAAAGGAAAGTGATATTTCTTATGCTGTGGGTGCAGAAGGCAGTAGGTGTTGGGTTGTGCCTCAGAACACTCAAGCAGATCTAATCAATGCAGCCACGAGCCAAGGCAAACACTGAGCAGAGTGAGGGGCAGTGAGTGGGGGCCTGACATGCAGAAGGAGCAGATTGCTGGGGGAGGAACTGCCTTTCCTGTGCCATGACCAGGGCACATCCCACTGCAGGAAAAGCCCCAGGCCAGCCCCAGCACATTGAAGGCCACGGGCACAACTCAGAGTGACTTGGTGGCACCTCTGCCAGGGAGAGCCTGAAACCCCAAATGCATCTTGGCAGCAGCAGGTCCTGCCAGTCCATGGCCAGGAGCCCTCCCTTGCCAGCCCAGCCTGGTGGGCAGCACTGCAGAGCTGCTGGTTAAGGGTGTTCTTTCTTGCTGGGCTCTGCAAAGCCACTTCTGCTACAGGAGCCTCATGGGGAAGCAATTGGGCCCCAGCAACTTGGAGACAAGATATTAATCAAAACCTGCTCATGCTGTTGCCAAACCCCTCTGAAATGATTGGGGTAATAAAACCCCCTAACACTGCATGTTTGGTGTTAGAAAGGAAGGCATCACTTTATTCCCAGTGCTCTGTGTGTGTGTCCAACAGAAATCCTTTCACACAGACACCAATGCATCACTTTGTCACCTATTTATAAATTTTTAGCAAACAAATCAATGTTCATTGGTTCTAAATGACATATTTTATTGAACTAATTTTGAATTAATATTGAATTAATTTTTATCATCTATTGGTTATGGACTCCTCCCTCTCTATGCTAATTAGTCCATATTTTTAGTCTTTTTCTCTTGGTTGGTACTTTCCATCACATCTACTAAGTCCTTGTTACTCATCTTCTTTATCTACTGGTTTCTGCAAATGTCCTTGTGGTCCATAAATTCTGCATTCCAGATGTCCAACATCAACAGTACATCTTTCTATCCCAGGCTTTGTTCATCAAAGCATATCAAGGTTCACTTAACAAAACTTAGAGAATTAGTACTTTTCCCAAGCTGTGTTCTCACAGTGGTAGGTTAAATTCTGCTGAGTGCTGGCTGAAAGAGATTTAAGGCCCAACACACAACTTGTCTTTAACTCAAGAAGTTCATTAAAAGGCTATTTAAAAGTATTATAAAATTAGAAAAAATTATATCATTTCCTACAATCTAAGCACAGACCTGAGCGTGGCAGAGGAAAGGGGAGACTCAGGCCAAGGAGATATGGCTGGAATGTGGTGGTTGTGAGGTCACTTCCACTGCAGCAGCCTGGGTGGCCCTCAGGAGACATTCTGGCCAGGGAGCATTGTGAGGTCATCCAGCACATCAGGGAACCCACACAACAGAAATTCCATCCTTGGGGAGCTGAAAGAGTGGGGCAGGTGGGAGAGCCCCCCAGGTTCTGATTCTGGGGGCAGCTCTGTCACACAACCCCACCAACCCTGGCAGGCAGGAAGGCAGCCTGGACTCGTGGCCACCCTGCTCTGCACTGGCCCTGCTACTGGAGAAAACTCTTTTCCTCATCTCCAGGCTGAACATTCCCTGTTTCCCCCAACACCCCTTGTCTTTCATCCTCTTCACATGCCAGCTCAGCCAAACCTTCCTTTCCTTAAAAAACAAAGTCCCCACATCTAATTTTTTTCTTTGCAAACTGTCCTTGCTGTCACCTCCTGGCTGTGGCTTCATGGCCCCTGTCACAGCCAGCCCTGGCCCTGCACTGACCCAGCTCTGCTGCCCCACAGATGCTGCATCAGGAAGGCAAGGTCCATGGGGGAGGGAAATGCACAGGGACTCATCCTGGAAGGGACCTCAGGAGGTTTCTGGGCCAAACCAAAGCACAGTGAGTGGGGAAATGGACACATGGCTGGGCTGTTTGTGTGCTCTGCCATGTCAGGAGAAGATGTGGAGCTGCAGAGACACCCAGACAATGTGGATCCCTCAAGAGATGATCTCAGACAGTGGCTCCCAGGCCTCTGTCAGTCACTGGTTACTCTGGTTTGATGGTTACTGGTGGTTACACCCACTCATACCCACCAGTGTTCTGTGCACACACAGCAGTCTCACCAGTGTCTGGGCCCTCAAAGAACATAAGACCTGATGATTTGTGGCTTCCACTCCAGTGGTTAGCACTTGGATCTCCTTCCATACCCACAGCACAGAGATCTCTTGTTCCAGGAAATTCCTGGCAATGGAGGGATTAGGAAAATGGAACAGCCAGTGGAGTCAGTTGCAGGGCATGGCCAGGGAGAGGCACTGACCAGTCACCTCTTTAAACATGTTCAGCTTCTTTCATCCATTTTTTACTCTATTTTCTCATGCCTGTTCCTCCACAAATCTCTTTGGTCATTTCCTAGACATCCCATGGCAAGTCTTGTACAGTCCCTAAATGGACTTTCTGACTGCCCATCCTGAGTCTCTGTACCTGACTGAGAAAACCCCCAACCTCAGCTGCAATGTCATCCTGGGTGGCTGTCACTGATCACTTGGGGAGACTTTGGAAATCTCAGTTAGTTCCTTTGTAACTTTTGAGTTTTGAAAGGCTCCTCCAAAGTCATTGAAATTCATGTCCCTAAAAGGACTGTTTTTCCAGTTTCATAAAGTGTTGGGGATTAGGTCACATTAAAATGCCAACATGGTGCATGTCAGTATATGCAACCCTGTGGAGAAGGAGTTGGGCATATAAGAATAAAAGACTAATAAACTGTTTGGATTGGAAGAGACCTAAACCAGACACTAGACCAAGGACCTTTGCATTAGCCACGGACACCTTCCACAAGTTCAGGCTGTACAAAATTCTCAAACTTGGACAGAGCAAGGGATGGAGTTTTCAGTTACTTAATAAGCTGGCCCAGGTTCCTGCCACCCTCAGCACAAAATATGTCTTTCTGACATCCAATGGAAATCTCCCCTCATTCAGTTCCAGTTCCTGTGCCTTGTTTTGCCAATACAACCCTTGGCAGAAAATGTCACTGTGTCTCCCCTGCACTAAGAGCACAACATTTTCATGGCTAAACATCTTGGAGAGGGACCAGAAACATCCTATGGAGGGGTTTGGAGGCCTCAAGCACAAGTCCTGGACCCAGTGGTGTGGAGACTGAGGAGATGTTTGAGAGGGCTGAAGGGCAGTTAAAGGGCAAATGGGGAGGTCCAGACTGCACACAAGGAGAAAGGAATTTCTGCCCAAGGGCAGTGCTGTGGTGCAACACATCCCCCTGAAAGAGTCTGGATCAGTCCAAGGCTTTGTGTTCCAAGGCAGAGCCAGGGAGGAGGGAGAGATGTCAGTGCAGGAAGGGGCCAGCGAGGTGGGGCAGCCGGGGGATGCCGACAGCCTGCAGGGAAAGGGGCAGGGCATGGACACCGTAGGACAGCCTGGGCTGGAGAGGAGACAGGGATGTGCAGAGGCTGAAAGGCCCCAAGAGAGCCAACTTGTGCAGGCCTTTGGCCATGGCTGCTGTGTGTGCCCCTGATGGCATGAGGAGACAAGTGAGCCTTGCAGCCCTGGGGCCTCATTGCCTCCTTGTCCCTGCTCAGCAGCCTGGGAGGTGCCACCCCATCCTCCTGTCCCTGCTATTCCACATCCCACACCCCAGTGCCCAAGGAAGTGCCCTGGGGAATGAGGGAGAGACAGGATCTCCCTTCCCAGGGCTGGGGGTCATGGCTGTGACCTTTGGGTTAATGAAATGCTTCTTACTTTCCTCAGCATCAGAGTGACCTCTCTTTCCTAGTCCATATTTGTCATCATTGTCTCTTTGTTTTCTGACTGGAATCTGGGGACACTTTCTCAGTTATGTCCCTCAGAGGGACCCATTAACAACAAAAGAAACTTTAAAGTTTGATTCTGACTTTGCTTTCTCAAGAGGTTCCTGCACCTTTCCTCAGGGTCTGATGTTCAGGGACTCAGCACCAAACCCCCCAGAGGGCCATTAAATTCCCTGGGCTGTTGCTGTGCTGCTGAGCTGGGCCGGGCTCCTGGCACACAGGGAGCTCCTGGCAAGCGGGCAGCGCTGCAGAGAGACAGCTCTGCCCAGGAGCAGCTCCTGTGCACAGCCCAGCAGGGCTCAGGGCACTGCCTGCACACACCCAGGGCAGAAAAGCAGGGCAGAGAGAGGTTACACACAGTCTGGGGTGTGAGGAAAGTTGAGAGGAAGATCCACAGGAGAGGAATCTTTCCAGGCTCTCACACAGTAAGTCTGCATGAAGGGCAATCTATGTGCAGTCTGTGGGAAGATCTCCCAACGCTGGCACATCCCACAGCCTGGGGGGTCTCTAATGTTGGATATCACAGTTTTTCTGGTGCTGAAGAGGAGGACAGGCTGCAAAGCAGGGACTCTCTGCTGCACCATCCCAGGGACATCCCAGCAGGGTTCCCTCCTCCCAGGATGGCTGTAGGGTTTGAACCCTGGCTGTGCCACCCAGGCTGTCCCAAACTGTCCTGCAGAGCAGGTCCTGCACCCCAGGGTGCTGTGCCAGGGCAGGAGCTCTGCCACGTGCCAGCGGCAGCTCTCAGCTGGTCTGGGAAGCTCCCTCAGTGCTGGGAGAGAGGCTGTGGGTGGAAAGAGCAAACCCTGGCAGGGCAGGTCAGGGCAGGGCAGAGCAGGTTTATTCAGCTATCAAGTTAGAGTTTCATAGGTGAGGACTTCTTACAGAAGCAGAGCACTCAGGGATATTTTCCAGGGGATACTTCAAGGGGAAGGTGAAAGGAGGGATTTCTATCAGGCTCTCAAGCCACATGCCTGGTGGTTTGAGTAGCAGAGGGAACACTGAGGAGCTGAACAGGAGCTGAGAGCAACTACCTGGCATTGCTGGTGTCTGGGAGGTTGCACATCTGGATCAGGGTGACAATGTCCTGAGTGCCCACCTGGTTCTGCCCTGGCTTCTCCCAGCCGGACCCTCAGTGTGCATTTCCATTTTCCTCAACTTGCTCATGTTACTGGGGTTGTTTCCTCCTTCTCTCAGTCAGGTTCACTGGGAATGGGACTTCAAGCTACAGAGTCAATCACTGATCCTGTGATCCCCTCAGGCAGGTGGGTCCCGGGGAATGAGACATTCCAATTTTCCTCTGACCTGTGGGGCTGTCAGTAGTGAATTCTGTGTGCCTGGAGAATGAGGTGTGTTTCCCAGAATCAAACCCCATTGTCAGGACACTTGGCTCTTCTCTGAGATGTCCTTCCATGCTGGGAGCTGCCCTCAAGAATGCAAATCATCTTCATAGCACAATTGTGTTATCTGAAATCCCCAGTGCAGAGGGGCAGAGATGCTGTGCCCATCCCAGGAAATGCTGTTGAGTTGGTGAGATGAGCCACGTGTGTCCTTGAGACCTTGAGCCAGGCTGAGACACTGAGTGGTCTGTGATGGATCTCTTTGCTCTCAACGGTGTCTAGTGGAATTTCAGAGAAAATTGGGAGTGTGATCACTCTCTGTCTGAGGAAGGCCCAAGTCTAGGGCAGCTGGAACAAGGCACAGGGACAGAGCAGCTCCCCTCACCCTGCACTAAGCCACAGACATTGTCCTGTTTGGGAAGCCCTGCTCTGCTCTTCCTCAGGGCAGCACAAATGCTGAGGGGTTCTGACATCCAGGAAAACTCCACAGGGAAGATGAGGGGAGTCACAAACAAAACACCCAAACCTCTGAAACTGTCTGCTGGAATCCTGAAATCTTCTCAAAACTGGGAGTGCAGATGCCAATTACTTTAGGAGCAGTTTCATCTGACACAGCTGAACACTAGGATGGGCCCTGCCCCCACCATGGCCATGACCCCACTGGAGCAGAGCAGGGCTGACCCTCACAGCCAGTGGGCAGAGGGGCTGCTCCTCATGGGAAATGTAGTGAGCACCAAGCGGGGCTCCAGCCATGAATATGAAGCAGTTTCCTGAAAAAGGAAAAGTGGGGAGTGTGAGCAGAAGGGAAAGGGGTATTGGGATATGGCTGTGATTATTCTCAGAAATATCTCATCTGATTTGTCACTGTTATTTCCTCCTTGGACAGTGCCCCACCTCCAGAAGTAGCAAATGCCCAACAGCAGCTCCATCAGCCAGTTCCTCCTCCTGCCATTGGCAGACACGCGGCAGCTGCAGCTCCTGCACTTGTGGCTCTTCCTGGGCATCTCCCTGGCTGCCCTCCTGGGCAACGGCCTCATCATCAGCGCCGTAGCCTGCGACCACCACCTGCACACCCCCAGGCACTTCTTCCTGCTCAACCTGTCCCTCACAGACCTGGGCTCCATCTGCACCATTGTCCCTAAAGCCATGCACAACTCCCTCTGGGACACCACAACCATCTCCTACATGGGATGTGCTGCACAGGTCTTCTTCCTTATTTTATTCATGGGAACAGAGTATTCCCTCCTCACCATCATGTGCTACGACCGCTACGTTGCCATCTGCAAACCCCTGCACTACGAGACCCTCCTGGGCAGCAGAGCTTGTGCCCACATGGCAGCAGCTGCCTGGGCCAGTGGCTTTCTCAATGCTCTGCTGCACACAGCCAATACATTTTCCCTGCCCCTGTGCCAGGGCAATGCCCTAAGTCAGTTCTTCTGTGAAATCCCACAGATCCTCAAGCTCTCCTGCTCACACTCCTACCTCAGGGAAATTGGGCTTCTTTTGGTTACTACCTGTTTAGTGTTTGGTTATTTTGTTTTCATAGTTTTCTCCTATGTGCAGATCTTCAGGGCTGTGCTGAGGATCCCCTCTGAGCAGGGACGGCACAAAGCCTTTTCCACGTGCCTCCCTCACCTGGCTGTGGTCTCCCTGTTTCTCAGCACTGATCTGTTTGCCCACCTGAAGTCTCCCTCCATGTCCTCTCCATCTCTGGATGTGGTGGTGTCAGTTCTGTACTTGGTGGTGCCTCCAACACTGAACCCCCTCATCTACAGCCTGAGGAACCAGGAGCTCAAGGATGCTGTGAGGAAAATGATGACTTGATGCTCTCCAGAAGCATAAAACTGTTGTTTCTGTTGATGTCTGCATAGCATTGGGACTGGAACTCATTACAGCCCCATTCTGGTTTCTCAGTATTTTGGTGGGGGTCATGTGATAAGTTTGTGCAAAATTAAATTTTTTAATTAACCTCCATTATAATCTAGTATGTTTCTTTGGAGTTTGACCCAGAGATTGTCTAAATGAGGATTTGTTCCACTTGAGTAGTTACACAAAATAAAGGACAGTGCAGTGACTTGTTTGATCCTTCTTCTTAGGCATTCAGAAAGGACAGCTCACTGCAGGACAGTGCATGTTTACAGAGAGGAGGGGACTCTTCAGAGCTGCCCTTTCTGCTTCCACACTCTCCTAAGCCCTTGTGTTGGTCCAAGGCCTTGGTCCTCTGCCAGCTTGGTCACATCCTGCTGTATGTCCATCCTGGGCTCACAGCCAGGGACAGGCCATGGGCACTGCTGGGACACAGCTGGGCTGCACAACAGCAGCTCCATCAGGAAAGGGGTTCTCCTGAGGGCAGGGCAGGAAGGCTTTGGGCTTTCTCCGAAGTTGCTCTTAAGAACATGCCTAAGGAAGAGACATTCAAGAGGTTCCTTGTGCTGCTTTGTCTGCCCATGGCTCAGTGTGATGAGATCAGGGTCCCAGTGTGACTTTCAAAGGACTTAGTTCTGGTTCAGGTTTTACTTGTTGGTGGCCAGAGACCATGCAGATGAGATTAACCTTCCTGGGGCTCAACAGCTTGTGACAGGGCTGATGGCAGGAAAGTGCTTTGCTTAAGACACTTTGGAGCTGCCAGGAGAACACGAGACCTGCAGCAACAGTGTGAGCAGGAGCTGAGAGTGAATAGAGCCCAAGGAGAACAGGCCTGTCCAGCTCGGAGTCACCCAGAGATAATATTCTACATCTGAGTGTGAACTGAAAAAAAAGAGCCCTGCAACCCCAGGGAATACAGCAGGTTAAGGGAAAGGAGTCTTGTGATTCATTTTACTTTCCATAAGCATTCATGGTCTGGATGCAGTGCAGCCCCCAGACCCATCTCCCAGCACTGGAAGAAGGCAGGGCCCCTCTGAGCACCCTCCATGGCCACACAAGAGCTTGTGTGGCAGGGGGTCAGTGGCAGGGACCACCATCCGCTGGCTCTGCCTCCCAGCCTGACCAGCACAGCCCAGCAGAACCCCCCCATGGCCCCGGGCACCACAGCCCCTGTGTCCTGCAGAGCAGCATCCCCAGCTCGGGGGCTGTGGGGAGCACGGGGAGGGGCTGCAGGAATGGCTGGTCAGGCCAGCACAGACGTGTTTCCCTGGGGAAAGGCTCTGTGGGGAGATGAGATGTGCCAGGAGAAGAGCAGGACAGGCTGTGTGTGCAGAGGAGCCATGGAAAGAGTCTGTCCTGTCCCTGGGGCTGTAGGTGATGCCTGAGGAGCCCCAGCACTGATTCTCTCCTGCAGTCCTGGGGAGTGGGGCTGGCCCTGGGGCTGCAGGAGATGCCTGAGATGATGGTCTCCTGAACATTCCAGACACAGAGTCACTGTCCCTGATCTCCATTGCCTCCATTTCTTGCTGCAGGGCCAGACATGATTGTGCTGCTCTGTGGGGCTGGGGATGGGGAAGTGGATTGTTGGGACCAGGGAGGGGCTGGACTGGGCCATGCCAGGGAGAGGGAAACCCCAGTGTTGAGCTGAAGTGTGTGAATGTGCAGGGTGGGGGCTCTGCAGGGCTGAGGTGCCTCCAGCCCCGGGCAGTGGCAGCAGGAGCCCAGGGAGACACTGCACCTGCTGCCAGGAACTGTCTGTGTGTGTGCAAGGGAAGGACTCGTGTCTCTGAACAGTCCTGGGAGTGTGAGCAGGGCATGAGCCCAGCTCAGGTGTGGGAACCTGCCAGAGCCCTGACATTTCTGGGTGTGACTGCAGGAACAACCTCCCTGTCCCAGGGACATTCATCTCACCAGCCTTGAGCATGCCCATTGCAAATGTCCATGTCTCCTCCATCCCTCTCCTCTGCCTTTATGTCCCTTTCTTCCCACACCAGGAAACAGCCTGGGGGAATCTCCCCTGTGCAGTCAGAGAGGCTCCGTGAGCAGGAGTGACAGTGTTCTCCAGAAGGTGCATTTGTCCCCTTTGACATGGCCCAGAGCTCAGGACTGTGAAAACATTCCCAGGCACACACAGCTTGGAGAGATCTTGGAAGGCAAATTGGGAGAGGAAGAACAGAAGAGGCAAAATTAGGGATATGAAACCATCCCAGAGAAGTTCAGTAGCTCCTCTCAGCAATGTTTCTGCATTCAAAACACTGGTAGGAAATGTACTCTGATAAATAGCTGCACAAATATTTTCACATAAACAGTGAGTGAATCAGATTAATAGAACAAGTGTGTGGTGTTGTCAGTAAAAAGAAAATTATGAAAAAATCTTGAAATTAAAAATTAACAGCACATCATAATGATAGGCAAGGAAGTCTTCAACAATTACCAGGATTTCTTGTCTGCAGAGGTTTTAACTACCTCCTAAAACCCACACTCCTGGCTTCAGGCCATGACTTCCCAGAGCAGTCAGAGTTGGCCACTGCCCCAGAGATGCCCCAGGGCAGCTCAAGGACCCAAGTGTGAAAAGCCCCCCAGAGTGTCTGTGAGCCCTTCTGGAACAGGAGCTGCTGGGCAGGAAGGACCAGTTGGGGAGGGACAGGGAATCCCCCCCTGTAGCACTGCTGGCCAGGCTGAGGAGGGTCCTCTCCAGCACAGCAGAACATCCTGTCCCCTTGGGGGCTGGGCTGTCAGGTGTGTTCCCAGAACTGACTGGCCAAGCTGGACAGGCAGATGCTCAGGGGTCATGAAGGGTGTCACAAAGCTGAGCCCATCCAGCTGAAGGATTTGGGGAGGTCAGATGAAAGTGGGACAAAAGGGATGGGATATTTGGGGGAGGAAAGAGGGGCTTGGCCAACAGAGAGGAAAGATTTTGGTGAGGTAAAACCAAGTTAAGGTAATGCTGAGGGTGTTGAAACACTGACTGTGCAAACACTCCTGATGGACCTTTACCTATAATTTGTGTACCATTGCAACTTCTGTGAGGATAACTTGATACTCCTAATTTCACACCCAGCAATCTTCTCTCAGGAACCAAAGGAACCCTGGGACACTGCGGAAAGCCTTGGAACCAAGGGGCCATTCTGACACTTGGGAACCTCATGGAATCATAGTTCCATTGTGACTCTACAAAACCTCAAGGAAACAGAAGCCCACTGTGACCCTGTGGAGCCTCATGGAATCCAGGGATCATTGTGACACTCCAGGGCCTCATGGACTGCAAGGAACCCTGGGACACTGCAGAAATTTTCCCCATTCTCATTTTGCTCTTCTTAAAGATGGGCTTGGCATCTGCCTTTTCCAAGGACCCCAGAACCTCTCAGATTGCTCTGGTCCTTTTGAGAGCACAGCCCAGAATCCCAGGCAAGGGTGATGCAGCAGTTCAGGAGCACTTGCAATGAACTGTCCAAGACCACTGAGATGAATCTCACTGGGCCAGTGGAGTTTGTTCCTGGAGTCACTCACAGAAATGTCGAGGTCCAGCAAGGCATCCACCTCCGAACTGGGATTGTGGGATTCTCATGCACCCAGGGGTGATCAGAGAGTCTTTCCCTTTTACACCCATGGGGAGATCATTGCAGGAGTCACAGTCTCTCCCTGGGCTCTCACTGCCACTGCCGGGGACTGGAGGCACCTCAGCCCTGTGGGGTGTCACCTGCTCTGCCCCTCTCTGAGATGCCCCACGGCCTGAGGGATGGACACAGGGGGAGCTCTGTGCTCAGAAGCACATCCCAGTGCTGCATCCTGGGGTTTTTCCAGGGGATGTGGGGCCCAGAGTGAAGTGACCTCGAGACACTGTGTGTCCCACAGCCCTTCCCAGCACCTCCAGGATTAGCTGATGATCTTTGTGTTCTCTTGGGTTCATCTCCCCCACATACACACTGTGAATGCTGAAGTCTCCTCTGTACAATTGCAGCATGGCCTTGTGAGCTGCTCATTTGGTGTCCTCATGGAGGGACAAACAACCTGTCAGTGGTGGGTGAGAGGCCAGTGCTGGGAATGGTGTTTGCAGGGAGTGATCTGTGACAATTGCCCTGGGGCCCCTTGCCCAGGGTGTCCAGGAAACAAAGACAAAGCCCAGACCCTGCTCTGCTGCTCCTTCAGGTGTGTCCCTGGAGGCCTGGCTGTGGAAGGGACACTGCTGTGCCCTCTCCTGCTCTCACACACTTTGGCTCTTCACTGTGCTTTTCTGCAACAGGGCAGTTTCCTGGGGCTTGACAGCCTAGGAGAAGACACCAGTTCCTTACAGCCCCAGGGCTTGTCACCTCCTCACCCACTCCACAGAGCTGTGGAGGTGTCCTACTGCTCTCCTGCACTCCCCATTCCACACCCCACATCACTCTGCTCCAGGAGCATCCTGTGAGGAACCAGAGATGGGTGGCAGGGCTTGGCTGTCCTGCTTGGCAAAGTCCATCAGGCACTTTCACAGCCACATTCCACAGTCCCTTTTCCACCTGTAACCAATGACTCTGAGCTGCTGTTTCCCCAGCCCTCAGGAATGGTCTCCTTGTCTGCTCTTCCCCTCTGGGGTCTCTTTTCAGTGATGGCCTGAGCAGAGCTTGGTGACATCCTCAGGAACCTGGAGGTTTGCTGATGAATTTTACTCTTTTAGAGACTTGTTCTGTCTTCAGATCTTCAGTTCAGGAATTCAGTGCCAGAGGCCTCATTAACATTCAAAACATCCTAACAAGACAAGCCTTTGGGAATAATTTACTATTAAGTCTTCAAATTTTTGTGGTTAATTAGACAGATTTCAGAAGTGTATTCAAAGTGAGTGTATTACAATAACAAAAAAAAAGAAAGATTTCTTTTTGTCCCGTTTACTTTTTTTCCTGTTAATACACTGAGAGCAACAATCCCTAACTGATATTGCTCCTGAGCACCAGGAATGGTCTCTTTTTCTGCTCATTCCCTCCATTTATTCAGTGATCTTAATAAGATAACACCCTGGGAATAATTTACTTCCGATTTTCAAATCTTCTGTGGTTAAATTCGCAGATAAAAGAAGCATATTCAAATTGAATATCTTATACTATTAAAAAAAAAGAGAAAATAAGTCTTTTTTGTAGCCTGTTTATTTTTTACTGTTTAAACATTAATATCAGCATCCCCAAATGATAATCCTGAGTGTCTCTTAATGCAGTCTAAATAGACATGAAAATCAAGATATTTTATGTTTCACAATCAATGAAACATTATCCCTAATCCCTGACCGACCATTTCCCTCATCACACCCTGGCACTCAAAGCAGCCTTGTGGAATCTGAGCTTCCTCCACTAAAGGATGGACCTGCAGGTTTCAGCTCCTGGGCACCAACTCCCACATGCTGTACTTGGAGAAAGAGCTGCAGGAGACACACAGGGATGTTCATGTATTGTCAGCAAACAAAACCAAAGGAAGGCAGAGCTCAAAAATAGAAGAAATTCCTCTGCTGTATTTTAAGTTCACATTACTGACGTCCACATTCCACAGCAGGCAATTTTAGACCAATGGAAAACACGTTATGTGTCAAGCACAGATCTAAAGGTCCCTCCAAGTGCTCCCTACCCCAATTCTGTCCATTTTGCTCTTTGCACAAAGTGAGTCACACACTGAAGTCAGAAGTTCCCTTGATCCAGAGCAGGAGGAAAAGAGAGAAAGTGAATGAATTACTTTGTTTTGAAGAGCTAAATCTCCACTAATCCAAATATTTTGGGGTTTCAGGAACTTTACTGGACATGTTCTGCAGCATTTGTTCAGATGACACCATGGTGGGTGGGATTGCTGATCTGCTGGAGGGCAGGAAGGCTCTGCAGAGGGGTCTGGACAGGCTGGATCGAGCCAGGGATGGGGAGTTCCTGTCAGTGCTGGCATTTGGCAGGTGTAAGAGACACTTCTAGGTACTCACCTGAACTGCTCTGCAGCCAGAGACTTACCCTGGCAAAGGGCTGTGAAGATTCCTCTCCTGATGAGCTCTCACCTCTCTGCCCACCCCAGGACACCTTCAACCTCTTTCTCACTTCTCTTGTCTGCCCTTGGTGCCTGCAGGCCCTACCCTGCTCTGCCATATGGTCACCTCCACTGAAGAACTGTGGGAGTCCTTCTGAAAGATCCCGGATGCTGTGGGATGTGTCAACTTTAGGAGATCCCTACAGGAAGGGAAGATTAACTTTCCTATAGCCAGAGAATTCTTCATTCAAATACTGTGGAGGTTTCTCCTTTAATGAGAGCTCAGTCCCCTCCCAGCCCAGGCTGCCTCTCACCTCTGTCCCTTCTCTGCCGTGCCCTCGGTGTGTGCAGGCAGTGCCCTGAGCCCTGCTGGGCTGTGCACAGGAGCTGCTCCTGGGCAGAGCTGTCTCTCTGCAGCGCTGCCCGCTTGCCAGGAGCTCCCTGTGTGCCAGGAGCCCGGCCCAGCTCAGCAGCACAGCAACAGCCCAGGGCATTTAATGGCCCTCTGGGGGGTTTGGTGCTGAGTCCCTGAACCTCAGACCCTGAGGAAAGTTAAAGTGAGATTCAAACTGTAAAGCTTCTTGCAGTGCTAATGGGTCCCACTGAGGAACACGACTGTGAAAACATCCCCAGGGGTTTTTTTGAGCAGAAATTTGGAGGCAGTGATGACAGGTCTGAGACTCACAGATTTATCAAGGCCTGAAGAGACCTTCAAAGTCTTCTAGTCCAACTGTCATCCAAGCACCACTAGAATCATCCCTAAATCGTATTCCAAGATGTCATGTTCAAACACCACGTGAGCACTTCAAGATACCACCACCTCCCTGGGCTAATTATTTCATTGCATAAACACCCTCTCAGTGAAAAACATATTTTTAATATCTGATCTGATCCTTGACATACTCAAGTCAAGTCTGTTCCCTCTCTTTCCGTCCCTATAGGCTTGGCAGAAGAGAGGGAGACCCCTGCTCACTAAGACCTCCTTTTGGGTCTTTGAAGAGAGCAATGAGGTCCTCCCTGAGCCTCCTCTTCTCCAGACTCAAGAACACCAGTTCCTCATCCAATATGTTTTCCAGACTCTTTTCCAGCTCCATTCCCTTCTCTGGATATGCTCCAGCCCCTCAATGTCCTTTCTGTAGTGAGCGGCTCAGAACTGAGCACAGGACTTGAGGTGGGGCCTCAGCAGTGCCCAGCACAGAGGGACAATCCCTGTCCTGGTCCTGCTGGCCACATTATTCCTTACACTGGCCAGATGCCTTTGGCCTTCTTGCCCACCTGGGCACACTCTGACTCATATCCAGCCACTCTCCAGCAGCACTCCCAAGTCCCTTCCTGCTGAGCAGCTCTCAAGCAACACTGCCCACAGCCTGGAGTATTCCATGGGGTTGTTGGGACCCAAGGTCAGGTCCTGACACTTGGTCTTATTGATCCAGCTTGTCCAGATGTCTCTGCAGAGCCTTCCTGCCTCCAGCAGACCCACAATCACACCCACCTTGGTGTTGTCCACAAATTTACTGAGGGTGCAAACAGTTCCCTTAACCCAGCCATGAGCAGCCAGTTTCTGCAGGAGATGCTGTGGGAGGTGGTGCCAAAGGCTGTACTGAATTCCAGAGAGACACATCCACAGCCTTTCCCTCATCTCCTGAGTGGGTCATTTTGTCATACAGGGGGATAAGGTTTGTCAACCAGGACCTGCCTTTCCCAAACCCACACTGACTGTGTGATGGCACTCCGGATGATCTCCTCAATGGACTTCCCTGCAGACTAAGGAGAAAGCTGAGCTCTGCCTTGCTCCCTACGTCAGTTCTGCTCCTGCTGACCCAGCCCTGGCCCTGTTCAGCCTGGGGTGGCTGCGCCGCTGCTGCCCGTGAGCGACAGCTCCGCGGAGCCTGAGAGCTCTGCAGAGAGCGAGGAGCAGCCCTGCTGCACAAGGGAGAGCAGCACAGACTGAGCATCATTATCTGCACTGCAAGAGCTGCATTCCACACCTCTGCCTACAGGAACAGACACAACATCGCTTATCCCCCCACACACACACTAAGTTGACGGAAAAATAGTTGGTTTTGATGATAAACTCTCTTGTTTTGTTGTTCTAAAAAGTATTCTTAGTGTTTTTCTAACTGTTCTTATTTCCCTCTCTTTTTGTATTTTTTAGCAATTTCTTGATAATAAAAAATCAGTTTTTTGAATTAACGGAGAACTTAGTTTGAGTTTTAATTTTGATGGGGAAAATATTTTGAACCTAACTTCCTTCTGTGATATTTAAGCAGATTGTAACACCATCCCACCTCTCCCAGACTCCACACTCCCTTTTCTTTTACCCTGGCACCCACTGGACTCCCCTTTTCTGGGCACAGAGACCCCCTGCACCCCCAAACCACCTCTCCCCACCCCTAATCCTCCCTGTCCTTCAGCTTGGCACCTTCCTGATCCCAATTTCCAGAACTGGGACGCTCATGCACCCCCTTATCCTGCACACCCTTTTCTGGCCATCCCACCACTTCCTGCCCCCACACCCCCCTTTTCCTTGACTCTGGGACTCCCAGGACCCCCACTCCTGCATTTCCCAGACCCCAGGCACCCCTTTTCTGAACAATGGGGGACATCTTGAACACCCTTTCCTGGCCATTCTAGGTCTCTGTAACCCATGATCCCCTTTCCCCAACATCGGGGAACCCTGGACCACCCTTTTCTAAGCACAGGGTCTGCCTGGACCCCTCAACCCACTTATTCAAGCCCCTGCACCCCCCTGTCCTTGGCACTGGGATGCCCTGGAATATTTTTTTTGCAGTACTGTGTTCCCCCTGCACCCCCGAAATTCAACCCAAAACCCACAAACATTGAGACCCCCAAAAACCCTGCCAGGAGTTCCCCCTCACTGGTCTCCCCACTTTGGGGTTTAGGGTGTCCCCCCTCTCCGGGCTGCCAATGAAGGGCCTGACCCAGGCACACCAACCCCCCAAGGGGGTCCCGTCATCCCCCTCACCCACCAAGGGGCTTTGCCGGGAACCGACACTGAGACCCCCCAGAACACCTCCCGGGGACCCCCAATATCACCCAAGGGGCATTGGCGGCTCAGCTTTGGGGTCTCTCAAGCCCCAACCATCCCCCCGAACACAACCCAACCCCCCAGAGCCCCCCCAGGCTATTCGGGGCTCGGCTCGGTGGTCCCGCAGCACTTTGTCGGGGCCCTTTGCCGTCCCTGTGTGCAGCTCCGGCCCCGCCCCGCGGCAGCCCCAGCGCGGGCTCCAAGGAGCGGCACATCCTGGTGCCCTTGGGGGCTTTGGCCGGGCCCGTCCCGGCTCTCGTGTTCCATGGCACAGCCTGCACGGCCCTTGGGGGGGCACTGTGCAGTTTGGGGGTACCAGCCCCCCTTTCCCCTCTCCCCCTTTCCCCCCTGTTTTCCCGCTCACCCGAGAGTTCCTGGCGTGTAGTCGGAGCGCTGGAAACGAAGAGGAAAAGGAGGAGCGTGGGTGTCCCCTCCCCTTGTCCCGGGGGTGTTCCTGGGTTGGCAGCGCCCACTCCGTTGGAAGGCGGTCCCGGCGGGGCGGCCGGAGCAGGTTTGGGAGCGGCTCTGGGGGGCGGTGAGAGAGAGAGAACAGGTCTACCCGCCCGCCGCCGCTACCAGGTCTACCCGTGGACGCCCAGGCTCCGGAAACCAGCGGCTGAAGCGCAAAGTCCGGCGGAGACAGCAGGTCTACCGGCTGAGCTTAGAGAACAGATCTGCCCGCCGCAGTGAAACAGGTCTACCCTCTGGACTGAGGTAGTGATCAGGTCAACCCGCCAGACCAAAAAGGCTTCCCGCCGGACTGGAAAAGTGAACAAGTCAACCCGCCGGACTAGGAGAGAGACCAGGTCTACGTGCCCCACTGAGCGAACAGTATTAGCCGTGCTTAGAACAGGTCTACCCGTCGGGCTGAGGAGTACCCGCTGGACGGGAAGAGAGAACAGGTCTACCTAGAGACTTGAAAATACCCGCCGACTGAGAGCAAACAGGTCTACCCACAAAACTGAAAGAGAACAGGTCTACCCGCCGGGCTGAGAGAACAGACATCCCCGCTGGAATGTTCAAGCAAACAATGCCCTGTTTGGACATGTATCGGTCTGACTTCAACACCTAATTAACATCCTGATGGTGAGGCAACCACTGGACTCATATGACTGTCAGTCAATCCCTTTATACTATAGAAGTCCAGACTCCTTTCACAGAGGCAGGTTCTCCCCAGGTAACCCCTCCTGGGGTGTGTGTGTAGAGATTCCTCCCTTGGGTGGGGACCCCAGCTAATGTCACTCCTGGACACTGAGAGCAGAGATCTTCCCAGCAGCCTTGGGCTGTCTGAGCTACATCAATTGCTAATGAATAATTATTTCCTTTTTGGTAACTTTAGTAAAATTTCTTCAAGAATTGCTTGAGGACAGTGCACTGTCCTGTCTTATAGTTACTGAAGTTTTATTATTTCTATTGTGTAATAAATAATTTTGATTAATATCTTATATCTCATCATTTGTAAAAATAAGTAATTCTTTTGTTATCAACTTTGTCTAAGCTTTACACTCCCTCCTGCCCCACGGTGCCCCCTCCCAGCCCAGCAGCCCCAGCACCCCACAGCACATTGGGAGCTCAGGGAGCCACCCCTGAGTCCCCTTTTCCAAGCCCCCTCTGCCCAAAGACCCCCATGGGACTGTCCATCCTACCAGCCCACCCCTCCTTTTCCACCCTTCTGCCTATTCCCTCCCATTCCCATCCTCCCCTCAATGACCAAGCCCCCCCCAAGATCAGTTTGGGGGTCACAGCTCACACTTTCCCTCTTCTCCCATCCCTTACACATACCCCCAATGCCCAGTCACCTTCTGATCAGTTTTGGGGGTCCCACCCTCTCCTTTTCCCTGCTCTTCTCACCTCTCCAACTTCTTTACCACCATGGATGGCAATGCTGTGAGGAGTCAGCTGGGCCTCAGCATCTCCAGGGGGCCGTGACTGGGAAGGGGCTGCCAGGTCATATCTGTCACCTCCCTGACAGGCAGCAGCAGCCTTGGGCACCCAGAGGCAGCTGAGCCACCTGTGCACACACCCTGAGAGCTACCCCAGCTGAGAGTCCCTCTCAGGGGCCCTGAGGAGCTCTGGGCTCTGCCAACACAAACCTGCTGGAGTTTTAGAAGGCAAAGAGGCCAGTCCTGGGGGCACAATGACCCTCTGGCACACCACAACCATGTCCTACATGGGATGTGCTGCACAGGTCTTTTTGCTTATCTTCTTCATTGGAACAGAGTTTTCTCTCCTCACCATCATGTGCTACGACCGCTACGTTGCTATCTGCAAACCCCTGCACTACGGGACCCTCCTGGGCAGCAGAGCTTGTGCCCACATGGCAGCAGCTGCCTGGGCCAGTGGCTTTCTCAATGCTCTGCTGCTCACAGTCCATACATTTTCCCTGCCTCTGTGCCAGGGCAATGCCCTGGGCCAGTTCTTTTGTGAAATCCCCCACATGCTTAAGCTCTGCTGCTCACACTACTATTTCAGGGAAATTGGGCTTCTTGTGGTCAGTGCCTGTTTAGTCTTTCGTTGTTTCATGTTCATAATTTTCTCCTATGTGCAGATCTTCAGGGCTGTGCTGAGGATCCCCTCTGAGCAGGGACGGCACAAAGCCATTTCCACGTTCCTCCCTCACCTGGCCGTGGTCTCCCTCTTTATCAGCACATCATTTTTTGCCTACCTTAAGCCTCCCACGATCTCCTCCCCATCTCTGGATCTGGCATTGTCAGTTCTGTACTCGGTGATTCCTCCAGCACTGAACCCCCTCATCTACAGCCTGAGAAACAAGGAACTCAAGGACACTGTGAGGAAAATGACGCGATGCATTTTTACAGTAAATACCTACCTGTTTTCATGTGCAAATCACTCATAAAGAAACTCATTACCTGTCCAAACATCTGTCTCAGGTTTTGGGTGATGTTTATGGTGCTTATTTTTTCTTTTTTCTTCTTAAGTTGTGTGCAACTAAACTTTATTTTCGATCCTCAGTTTTTCTTTAGTTTTTAATCTTTTGTGTTTTACTTGGAGTTGGTATAAATGAGAGAATGATCATTTTAATATTTAAAGCCAATAAAAGATATGGGTGCAATTTGTTTGTTCCAGTTCCTTCTTTTGTGGCCACAGGAAGGCCAGTGGCAGTGCCTGTGTGCAGAGGGAGAGAGTAAGACTATCACAGCACAGCAGCATTGCCAGGGAGCACCAGCACTTTGTCTTTTTATATCTGCTCCTTTTCCACTTCCACACTCTTCTTCCAACCCTACTGTTGCTATAAGGCCTCAGTGCTCTTGCAACTTGGTCACATCCTGCTGCATGTCTGTCCTGGGCTCACAGGCAGGGACAGGCCGTGGGCACTGCTGGGACACAGCTGGGCTGCACAACAGCAGCTCCATCAGGGAAGGGCATCTCCTGAGGGCAGGGCAGGAAGGCTTTCAGCTTTCTCCAAAGTTGCCAATAGGAATGTGCTCAAGGAAGTGTCCTGGTAACGTAAATCCCAGTGCCCAGTTGCAGAATGTGAGTGTGCAGGGTGGGGGCACAAAGCAGTTTCCTTGCCCAGCCAGATTTCCTGGGATGGGTCTGAAGCACCAGCAGAGCAGGGTCTGGGCTGTGTCTTTGTTCCATGGACAGCCTGGGAAGGTGACCCAGAGCAATTCTCACAGACCAGCCCCTGAGAACACAATTCCTGGCACTGGCCTCTCACCCCACCTGCAAGAGGACATTTATCTCTCCACAGAGAGGCATCAAGTGATCAGGTCAGAAGTTCATGTTTGCTCCATACAGAGGGTACTTCAGCAGGTATATCATGTCTGTGTGGGGACATGAACCTGAGTGAGCACAAACAGCATCAGCTGTTCCTGGGGTGCCATAAATCTAATGGGACAGGCACTGTCCTGATGTCACTTCCATTTTAGACTCATGTGCCCTTGGAAACCCCTGGATGCAGCCCTGGGATGTGCTTCTGAGCACAGAGTTCCCCGTGTCATTCCCTTGGGCCATGGGGCATCTCAGAGAGGGGCAGAGCAGGTGACACCCCACAGGGCTGAGGTGCCTCCAGCTCCTGGCAGTGGCAGCAGGAGCCCAAGGAGTCACTGCACCTGCTGCCAGGAACTGTCTGTGTGTGTGCAAGGGAAGGACTCTCTGAACAGCCCTGGGTGTGCGAGCAGGTCATGAGCCCAGTTCAGGTGTGGGCACCTGTCAGAGCCCTGACATTCCTAGGTGTGATTCCAAGAACAACTCTGTCTATCCCAATAAGATTTCTCCCACTTCCCTCCTCAAATACACTGGAATTTTCCCTGTTTGTTCTGTCCCCCTGCCCTCCCTTCTGGCCCGTCCCTTTCCCTGCCCAGCAGCAAACCAGCCTGGCTGGGCAGCATTTCCCCTGTGCAGGCAGAAAGGGCTCTGCAGGCAGGAGCAGCTTTACCCTCCAGCAGGCAGCATTCCTGCCCTTTCCCAGAGCACAGAGCACAGCTGGGCAGTGGGATGCAGCCAGAGGCACACACACCTCCATGGGTCACCCCTCTGAGCTGCCTGCACAGCTTCAGTGAGCACCCAGCAGAGAAACAAATGCTCTCAGTCACAGGTGTCCAAGCAGGGCAGAGGGGACATGAAGATTAAGGGAGATAAAGAAGGTAAAGGGAAGAATAAATATTTCCATTGATAAAAGGGACTAGGAATTTCAGACATCAGCCCCAGAGGTTTTACTGTTTGAAATGAGGACTCTCCACAACCTTCAGAAAATCTTGTTGTCTCCCTCATGACCTGCCCCATGACTCTGTTGGGAACAGCCTCATCATGATGCTGCAAGAGGAAAACTTTCAAACCTGCCACACTTCCACTACCCCGAGTGTCCCCTGACTGTGGACAGCAGAGTCTCTTCTCCCAGCACTGTCACTGCCATTTCCTGTACTTTTGGCACATACAGAGTGTTTCCTGCTGGTGGCCACATCCCATGACCAGCACTGGGCTGTTTGCCAGCCCTGCTCTCTGCAAGACTCATGGACTGGAAGGGTTGTCTCCAGCAGAGCTGCACCCTGGCTCGAGGGAGTTCTGTCATCCACAGTCATAGTGTCCTTTTTGTCCCACACACTGTTTGTGGCCCTGACTTTCTGCATCACGTCTTCTGTGGCCTGGTCGAGGTGCTGGAACTCTCCTGCAGTGACACCATGACACTCTTGCTCTGCTTTCCCAGCCTGATTTTTAGCTCCAGTCTTCGTTTTCCATTTACAGGAGCATCCTGTGTGTGCTTCAGAGCTGCCATCCTGGGGCAGCTCCTGCCCAGCACAGGCAGCCACAAGGTCTCTCCACCTGCCCCTCTCATCTCACCACAGCCACTGTTTTCTGCAGCATCCCCATCCTTGCCCAGCACAGCCCTCCTGGGATAGTTTCACACAGTCCTTGCTCTACATCATCCTCATGCACCTGCTCACCCCCCTCACCTACAGCCTGGTGGCCAGAAACATTCAGGGCAGGGAAAATGCTCAGGACAGCCATGGAGTGCACAGAGAGACCATTGGAGTGGTGGGTCTGTAGGAAGGAATCCCTGCTGCCTCCCTTTCTGAATGGCTCCAAGGATCTGACAAGGCTTGTATTGTTTTCTGGGCACTAAACTGGAACTGTGGGATATGGAAAAGGCCTTTGGTGCCAGGGATATTGAGCAGGCTGGGCGGGGTCATTGTGAGACCTCTCTCAAACCCCTTGGAAAGGCCAGAGCCATCCCAGACATTTCTGGGGACTTCAGAAAGGCAGACATGGAACTAGTTTGCAAACAGGGAAGGAGGAAGGATTGGGAGAGTTCTAGACTGGTCAGGCTCAACAGGGAAGGGGATATGGCAAGTCCTCCTGCAGCCATTTCCAGGCATGGGAAGGACAAGGGAAGAGATTGCAGAATCCATTTGGGAGGAAAAAGAAAGGGACATTGTGTGCCCAACCTTTAGCAAGGCCTTTGACATGGTCTGCCATAGTCTCCTGATGGTCAGAGTGGTGACAGCTGGACTAAAGAAGTGGAACGTGTGATAGGTGGGAATTTGGCTGAAAGAGAAGTGTCAAATAAAAGTAATGGTACAGAGTCCTCTTGGCAGCAACTTCCCGGTGAGATCCCTCAGTGATCAGCCCTTGACCAGCAATACGGAACATTTTTATTATCTCTCTGTCCAATGGGACAAACTGGATTTTCAAATCCTTTGTGCATGATACCAATTTCAGGGAGCCCTTGAGCAACCAGCCTTGGTTTAAAGACCAATATTGGAATGGGAACTCCAATAAAATGAACTCACTCCCCTTTTATTCCCCACAAATACACAGAGACAAAATACGAGGAGGTATTAAATGAAAAAAATAAGTTTAGTGACCAGAAATACAGCAGCAAAAGCAACAATACCAAGGGAACAATTCAAACCAACAGAGAGAGAGAGAAATAGCTTTTATTTCTCCCCCACCCTTGTCCCAACTCCCTTTTTTGTACAGATAGAAATGCTGATCAACATGTGGCTCCCATTCCCCTTTGCCCCCCCTGGAGGAACAAAGAACAAAAAGTAAAACCACAGGAAAGAGGAGACAAAGCAAAATCTGGAAAATGCCTCATATGAGACAAGTTGTGCTGCTGAAGCAAACGCTGACTCCAGAGGGGCCCAAGGGGCGGCAGAGCCGTGACTCTGGTTCATGTGGCAGTGGGGGGGAGGCAGCAGGTCTGCTGATCCCATGGAGTTCTGGGGTCCCAGTGGCACCTTTGTTCCTGAGGTTCTGAAATGACTCAGGGTCCCTTTTCTTCCATGAGTTTCCCTGCATGTCACAGTGGCCCCTTCATCCCATGAGGTTCCAGTGTCCCTGTGGCATCTTGATTTCATGAGGCTGAACAGCATCCCTCAGTTCCTTTGGCTCCATCAGGCCCTGTGGTGCCACAACTGCCCCTTGATTTGAAAAGGCTCATCAGTGTCCCGGGGTTCCTTTATTTCCATGACACCCAGCAGTGTCAAAATGACTCCTTGATTCCATAAGGTTCTGAAACATTTCAGTTATTTTGTCCATGAGGCCCAGCATGTTACAATGGCCCTTTGACTCCATGAGGTTGCACAGTGTCATCACAAAGCTGAGCCCATCCAGATGGGAGTTCTGGGGAGACTGCGAGGAACTGGGATAATTGGGGAAGGAAAAAGAGCTTGGACAACAGAGAGGAAACGTTTTGATGATGTCAAAACAGGTTCAGGTTGTGCTGAGGGTTCTGAAACGCTGACTTTGAAAACACTTCTGACAGACCTTTACCCAATTTCTGGTCTCAAGCCTCAATCTAAAAGTGTCGCTACTCCCATTCAAAGGAATCCACTGCTCTAATCCCAGTCTCAATCTGACCTCGAAGGAAAAGGCCAAACCCAGCACTCCAGACTCTTATTTGTACTCTAATGCCCATCCCAAACCTACACCTGCAGTATTACTATGAAACCCCCAAGCTTTAATCCTAACCCAGACCAAAAATCTTTCCCCCTAATCATGAACCACACTCTGTCAGCAGAACCCCAAACATCCCTAAACTTCTGCCTAATCCCTACCCTGAGCTCTAAACCCCAACCCTTGACCATTAACTACTCCCAAACAGCCCTTGGGAGCAGGACAAGGACCTTGAGGGCCCAGAGCAGGCACAAGGTGTTGGGAGAGGAATGTGAGGTGACCTGGACCTGATCAGCTCATGGCACACAAGGAGCAGATGGGTGGCAATGCTGTGAGGAGTCAGCTGTGCCTCAGCATCTCCAGGGAGCCATGGCTGGGAAGGGGCTGCCAGGTCACATCTGTCACCTCCCTGACAGGCAGCAGCAGCCTTGGGCACCCAGAGGCAGCTGAGCCACCTGTGCACACACCCTGAGAGCTGCCCCAGCTGAGAGTCCCTCTCAGGGGCCCTGAGGAGCTCTGGGCTCTGGCAACACAAACCTGCTGGAGTTTCAGAAGGCAGAGGCCAGTCCTGCCCTGGGGGCACAATGACCCAGAGATGAGGGCAGGGACCTGAACAGCTCTGGAGTGACCCCAAGGAGAAGGGCCTGGGCTGTGTGAAGGATGTCCTGTGGCACAGGGGCTCAGGATCAAAGTTATTAAGGACAACAGAACATGGGGCTGCCTTGAGGGAGTGTGGCCACCCAGACAAGGGAGGTGTCACCCCCTTTGAATGAGCCCTGGGGTAACACATCTGGACTGATGTGTCTGGTTTGAGGTTCTCCATTGTGGAGGAATGAGGAAGAACTGGAGACAGTCCAAGGAAGATCTGGTTGGGCATTGAACAGTCACCCTGGGGCACTGGTCACAGCACTAAGCCTGACAGAGCTCAAGGAGTGTTTGGATGATCCTCACATGGTTTCACTCCTATGGATGGTCCTGTGCAGGGCTAAGGGTTGGACTCAATTATCCTTACAGGCCTCTTCCAGCTCAGCATATTCTGTGATTCTGCCAGGATGACAGAGCTTTTCTTGGTACTGGAAAGAGAAGGAAAGTCACAAAGTGCAGCTAGGAAGTTTCTGAGTGGAAGGGAGGAAAAAGAAATGTCACTCAGAGAGGGACCTTGTGGGCCAAGAGGTCACCAACAGGGTGTCACTATCATCCCATGGCTTTGTGTTGCAGGGAACAGCCAGAGATGGTGCAGAGACATCAGTGAGGGCACAGAAATGCTGCTGGGAGGGCTGGTGGCAAAGCAGGATGGGTGTGTGCAGCCTGCAAGGCCAGAGGAGCAGCAGGGACAGGGCAGGACAGGCTGCAGGACAGATGGCCAAGGGCTCTGGCAGGGCTGGAAGGCACAAAGGCACCCAGGCTTTGTCCCCTGGGCTCTGGCAGCTGCCTCTGACACTGAGGCCACCAGAAGGAACTTTCCTTTGAGGTTCTGGACTTTGTTTCTTCCTCAGCCCTCCCTGAGGATGCTGGGAGGGGTTACACAGATTTGAACATTTGTTGTTCCTCCCCCTCCCATCCCACTGCCCCACAAACAGCCCTGAGCCACCTGTGAGGGACAGGACCTGCTGTCCCAGGGCCTGGGCCTTTGTGCTTCCTCCAACCAGCCCAGGGTTTTCTCAGCATTGCAGGTGCCTGCACAGAGCCTTTGTCTCCTTGCAATCAGGGCCTCCAAGGATCTGCTCTAAGGAGTCCCTGGGGAGGCTTTGTCAGTGCCTGCCCTCAGTGGGGCCCATTGATGCTTCAGGGGACTTGGAGTTTGGCTTCTGACTTCTTGAGCAGTATTTCAAATTTTGTCTCACTACTTGAGGATCATGGACTCATCTCCAAATACACAGTGGGGCTCATTAAAACACAGAAAACCAATTTATTTCTCTTCCTTTAATTTTCTTCAAGTCTTCAAGACTTGTACTAATTGGTGTTGTTTTGTAGTTTTGCTAAGGAGGGAATTTCAAAGTGGACTGCCAATTTTATTTTTTTCTTAGTGAAAGAGAATGATTTACAGAGACTTGAGCTGCAAGAGGGTAAGGGTAGAAAGGATTTGCATACAAAAGAGTTAAAACATATTAGTAGCACTGTATCATTGACAAATTTATCAGTTATCAAGTGAATTGACACCATTTGCTATAATTTTAACAGTGACTCAATTATAGATTCACAACAACAACATTCACACCACACTCAATTCACACACACACAGGCAGACATGTGTGGACACATCAATATCTGTGTGTGTAAAGGTGCCCATCCACAATTCTCCTGCTTGCCAGTGAAACACTCCCATCCCATCCCTTTGTGTTTCCCAAGAGACAAGGGGGGCACCTGGAGGGGTGTGTTTGTTGAGGGGGGATCAGAATTGTCCTGGGCATCAGCGACGCTCTTTGGAGTGTTGCAAACTTGAGGGTTCCCGAGCTCCGAGAGGCTCCCAGAGGTGCCCACTGAGAGGGAGGTGCTGGGGAGCTCCAGGGGCCTCCCTCAGGACCTCTGTTTGTGGGGTCACAGGGTGACTGGCTTTAGTTCTCTGCTGAATTTCCATCCTCATGTCAGTATTTACTGGAGTTTCCAAAATGTTTGGGAATTGTTCCACTTGTGCTACATACGATTCATGTAGGGAATGTTCCAAGGCTTTCAGAGAGTGGGTGATTGTCCTGTGATCCCCACCTGTTATGGGCAGGATTGTCCCCACCTTTATCATACAGGAGCACCTGGCACAGTCAAGGGACACTTCACCACACACCTGGAACAGTCAAGGGATAATCCTGGAAGGAATGGGGGAAAATTTCCTGACCCAGGTAATAGAAGGCCTTTCCAGGGGGGATGTGTTACTGGATCTTTGATCACCAAGGCAAGTGGTGACCAGTGGTGTCCTGGGCTGATTCCAAAGCAGCCTGGGGAGCAGGGGAGGGGGATTCGGCCCCTCTGCCCTCTCAGGTGAGACCCCACCTCCAGTGCTGCCTCCAGCTCTGTGGTCCCAGCACAGCAAGGACATGGAACTGATTCAGTGTGTTCAGAGGAGGCACCAAGCTGATCAGAGGGATGGAGCAGCTCTGCTGTGAGGAAAGGCTGGGAGAGCTGGGATTGTTCGGCTGGGAGAAGAGAACCTTTAGGGGTGACCTGATTGTGACCTTCCAATACCTTAAAAAGCCTGCAAGGAAGAGGAAGAGAGACTATTTACCAGGGCCTGGAGTGACAGGAAAAGGGGGAATGGCTTCACATTGAGAGAAGGAAGGGTAAGAGGAGGTATTAGGAAGAAATTTTTCCCTGTAAGGGTGCTGAGGCACTGGCACCGGTTTCCCAGAGAAGCTGTGACTGCCCCATCCCTGCAGGGTTCAAGGCCAGGCTGGGCAGAGCTCTGGGCAACCCGGTCTAGTGGAAGTTATCCCTGTCCATGTCATTGGGACTGGAATTAGATGATCTTTTATGGTCCCTGAAACTCAGGACATTCTATGATGCTGAGTTACTTCAGGAAGCTGTGAAAGAGCCCAACATCTTGACCCAACTGAGGAAAATGTCACCTTCCAAAAAGTGGAATTAAAAGCAGGAATGCAAAAAGACCCATAAGATCCAGCCCCATAGAAAGGGAAAATGATATTTCTTATGCTGTGGGTGCAGAAACAGTAAGTGTAGATTGTGCCTCAGAGCACTCAAGCAGATCTAATCAAGTGAAGAGCCAAGGCAAACACTGAGCAGAGTGAGGGGCAGTGAGTGGGGGCCTGACATGCAGAAGGAGCAGATTGCTGGGGCAGGAACTGCCTTTCCTGTGCCAGGACCAGGGCACATCCCACTGCAGGAAAAGCCCCTGGTCAGCCCCAGCACATTGAAGGCCACAGGCACAACTGCAGAGTGACTTGGTGGCACCTCTGCCAGGGAGAGCCTGAAACCCCAAATGCATCTTGGCAGCAGCAGGTCCTGCCAGTCCATGCCCAGGAGCCCTCCCTTGCCAGCCCAGCCTGGTGGGCAGCACTGCAGAGCTGCTGGTTAAGGGTGTTCTTTCTTACTGGGCTCTGCAAAGCCACTTCTGCTACAGGAGCCTCATGGGGAAGCAATTGGGCCCCAGCAACTTGGAGACAAGATATTAATAAAAACCTGCTCGTGCTGTTGCCAAACCCCTCTGAAATGATTGGGGTAATAAAACCCCCTAACACTGCATGTTTGGTGTTAGAAAGGAAGGCATCACTTTATTCCCAGTGCTGTGTGTGTGTCCAACAGAAATCCTTTCACACAGACACCAATGCATCACTTTTTCACCTATTTATAAATTTTTAGCAAACAAATCAATGTTCATTGGTTCTAAATGACATAATTTTATTGAACTAATTTTGAATTAATATTGAATTAATTTTTATCTTCTATTGGTTATGGACTTCTCCCTCTCTTTGCTAATTAGTCCATATTTTTAGTCTTTTTCTCCTGGTTGGGACTTTCCATCACATCTACTAAGTCCTTGTTAGCCATCTTCTTCATCTACTGGTTTCTGCAAGTCCTTGTGGTCCATAAATTCTGCATTCCAGATGTCCAACATCAACAGTACATCTTTCTATCCCAGGCTTTGTTCATCAAAGCATATCAAGGTTCACTTAACAAAACTTAGAGAATTAGTACTTTTCCCAAGCTGTGTTCTCACAGTGGTAGGTTAAATTCTGCTGATTGCTGGAGCCAGGGAGGAGGGAGCGATGTCAGTGCAGGAAAGTTCCAGAGTGACAATGAATCCATTGTATCAATAAGACTCTGCAGTGTCACACTGGGCCGTTCATTCCATGAAGTTCCACAGTGTCACAGCGGTGGTGTCAGAGATGGTGGAACTTTTCTTATTCTAGTTAGATATAAAATGAGAAAGAAATAATGTCACCAATGGCATCTGGGAAGGTCTATACTGGACATATGCAGAAAGGAGTTTCCCTCCAAGACAAGTGCTCTGATACAAAGCATCACCAAGAAGGAGTCTGGGCCAGCACAAGACTTTGTGTGCCAAGGCAGAGCCAGGGAGGAGGGAGAGATGTCAGTGCAGGAAGGGGCCAGCGAGCAGGGGCAGCCGGGGGATGCCGACAGCCTGCAGGGAAAGGGGCAGGGCATGGACACTGTAGGACAGCCTGGGCTGGAGAGGAGACAGGGATGTGCAGAAGCTGAAAGGCCCCAAGAGAGGCAACTTGTGCAGGCCTTTGGCCATGGCTGCTGTGTGTGCCCCTGATGGCATGAGGAGACAAGTGAGCCTTGCAGCCCTGGGGCCTCATTGCCTCCTTGTCCCTGCTCAGCAGCCTGGGAGGTGCCACCCCATCCTCCTGCCCTTGGCATTGGACATCCCACATGCCAGTGCCCCAGGAAGAGCCCGGACCAATGAGGGAGGGAATGGATCTCCCTTCTCAGGGGCTGGAGGTCAGGACTAGGATGTTTGAATTCTGAAATACAGCCAGTTTAACTCAGCATGAGAGACATCTTTGACTTGCTTGTCCATACCTGTCATAACTGCCTCCAGTTTTGTGCTCTAACTGGAATTTGGGGACAATTTCTCAGTCCTGTTCCTCAGTGGGACCCATTAGCACTACAAGAAACTTCAGTGTTTCAATGTCAATTCGAGTTCTTGAGAAGTTGTTTGAACTTACTCTGATGGACTGAGTTTAATGTAAACAACACAAACCCCACAGAGGGTCATTAAATGCCCTGGGCTGTTGCTGTGCTGCTGAGCTGGGCCGGGCTCCTGGCACACAGGGAGCTCCTGGCAAGCGGGCAGTGCTGCAGAGAGACAGCTCTGCCCAGGAGCAGCTCCTGTGCACAGCCCAGCAGGGCTCAGGGCACTGCCTGCACACACCGAGGGCACAGCAGAGAAGAGGCAGCCTGGGCTGGGACAGTGCTGAGATCTCATTACAGGAGAAACCTTCACAGTATTTGAAAGAAGAATTCTCTGGCTGTAGGAAAGTTAACCTTCCCTTCCTGCAAGGATCTCCTAAAGCTGGCACATCCCACAGCATCCAGGATCTTTCAGAAGGACTCCCACAGTTCTTCAGTAGAGAGGAGGTGGCCATATGGCAGAGCAGGGCAGGAGCTGCAGGCATTAAAGACAGACAAGGGAAGTGAGAAATAGTTTAAAGTTGTCCTGGAGTGGGAGGAACGGTGAGAGCTCATCAAGAGAGGAATCTTCACAGCACTTTCCCAGGGTAAGTCTCTGGCTGCAGAGCAGTGCAGGTGAGGTCCTGGAAGTGTCTCTTACACCTGCCAAATGCTACCACTGGCAGGACCTGTCAGGATGGCTCTCCTGGATTTCCTGGTGTGCAGCAGGAGAACATGGTCCAGAGCAGGACGTGCCTTCTGCACCATCAGAGACACAGGGCAAGAAGGTTCCCTTCTCCCAGGGATGGCTGTTGGGTGTGAGGGTGGGGGTGCAGCCAGGGGTGCCCAGGGCTGTCCTGCAGGGCAGGGTCCTGCAGCCCAGGGCTCTGTGTACTGGGGCAGGGGCTCTGCTGTCTGCCAGGGTCAGCTCAGCCCAGCCAAGTAGCTCCCCATGGCCCTACAGGGAGAAAGTGTGGGTGGAAGGAGTGACCCCCTCATGGCAGGGCAGGGATGAGCAGGGCAGGAATGAGCAGGGCAGGGCAGGTCCTTCAGCTGCAATGGCTCTGGGCTTCTCTCACCTTCAGCTCCACCTCCTGCCATGTCCAAGGGCACTTCTCAGGAACCACATCCACTCAGAACACCTTCCCCTTCCCAGCCACCTCAGCTTGTCTGGGATCTGCTCTTCAGCCCCTGCACATGCAGAGCTGCCCCTGGGCAGTGGGGTGGGCATGGGCTGTGTGAGCACTGGAGGGAGCTGAGCTGGGCACAGGGAGGTGGCTGCTGGCAGGAACAGCTCCTCAGAGCACAGACAGGCAGGGAGGGAGAGGGAGCTGCTGCCACAGATGCTGGGAAGGGGCATGTGGGCACCTCCCTGCTGGCCCTGTGGCACAGACACCTTCCCCTGACCAACTCCTCCCTGGGCTCCTTTCCCAGCCTAAGCAGAGCCTCTGCCCTCAGGCCCATGGGGGCTCAGGTGTGCATTGCCCTGCAGCAGCCAGAGCCCAGGGAAGGACACCTCAGGTCTAAATCCATGGAACTGCTCTGGGCAGCTACACTTGGGCAGCTGAACTGATCCCTCTGTGTCTCAGTCTGGGAGGAGAAAGATGGGGCACCCTGAGGAAAGATGAGACTTGTTTCTTTTTAAGGGGACTCCTCTGTGTGACCCTCCTGCAGCTCCAAGCTGCCAGCACAGGTCAGCTGACAACAGGACTGATGAACAGAGCAGCTCTTTTTCTTTTCCAGTAAGAGACCATTCCTTTGCCTCTCAGGACTGACAAGATTTCACTTGGAGCACATTAGAAATTCCAGAGTTTTCAGCCATCCAAACCCACTCCTGGCAAGTTGAACTGAAACCAAATAAAATACACCAAATTTCCTCAGCTCTGTTCCACAGTTGGGCAGGCTGTGACCAGCAATGCTGGAAACACTTTGAAACATCAGAAGTGCATTTAATTTGATGTCACCCCATGTTCTCAGTTGCCTCTTACTGCACAGCAAGAATGAATCCTCAGGAGCCCAGTACAGGATCCCTGCTCTCAATGTCCCCATGAGCCAGAAACACCCAGAACTCAGGGGAGATGGGTGCAAAAAGGTCTTCCTTAAAAGAGAGACCCTGAATGTTGAATACATTTTGCTAATATGGTCTGGCCTAACTCAGTCCTGCCTTTTCTTCCTCAACAGATAACCGTATCCAGAGGAAGCAAATGTCCAACAGCAGCTCCATCAGCCAGTTCCTCCTCCTGCCATTGGCAGACACACGGCAGCTGCAGCTCCTGCACTTGTGGCTCTTCCTGGGCATCTTCCTGGCTGCCCTCCTGGGCAACGGCCTCATCATCAGCGCCGTAGCCTGCGACCACCACCTGCACACCCCCATGCACTTCTTCCTGCTCAACCTGTCCCTCACAGACCTGGGCACCATCTGCACCACTGTCCCCAAAGCCATGCACAACTCCCTCTGGGACACCACAACCATCTCCTACATGGGATGTGCTGCACAGCTCTTTCTGCTTGCATTTTTCGTGTCAGCAGAGTTTTATCTCCTCACCATCATGTGCTACGACCGCTACGTTGCCATCTGCAAACCCCTGCACTACGGGACCCTCCTGGGCAGCAGAGCTTGTGCCCACATGGCAGCAGCTGCCTGGGCCAGTGGCTTTCTCAATGCTCTGCTGCACATGGCCAATACATTTTCCCTGCCCCTGTGCCAGGGCAATGCTCTGAGCCAGTTCTTCTGTGAAGTGCCACAGATCCTCAAGCTCTCCTGCTCACACTCCTACCTCAGGGAACTTGGGCTTCTTGTGGTTACTGCCTGTTTAGGTTTTGGCTGTTTCATTTTCATAGTTTTCTCCTATGTGCAGATCTTCAGGGCTGTGCTGAGGATCCCCTCTGAGCAGGGACGGCACAAAGCCTTTTCCACGTGCCTCCCTCACCTGGCCGTGGTCTCCCTCTTTATCAGCACTGCTGTGTTTGCCTACCTGAAGCCCCCCTCCATCTCCTCCCCATCCCTGGATGTGGTGGTGGCAGTTCTGTACTCAGTGGTTCCTCCAACACTGAACCCCCTTATCTACAGCCTGAGGAACAAGGAACTCAAGGGTGCTGTGAAGAATTTGATCACTGGATGGTCTTGAGAAGCTTCAAACTTCCAGTTGTCTTCTGCATAGCCTTTAGAATGGAACTCCTGACAGGCCCATCCTTCCTTCTCAGGATTTGGCAGGGTAATTTGGTTCATCTTGTCACAATATTGTGCACACTGAAATTTGATAATAAATCTCCTTCTAATCTTTTTTTCTCCTTAATGTTTTTGACCCAGAGACTGTCTAAAAAATTAAACAAAAGAAGTGACTCTGTTGTAACTATTTTGATTCTTATTCACAGAGGTTCTTAAAGGTCACTGCAGGACAGTGCATGTTGGCAGAGGGGAGGGGGAAAAGCGTCCCAGCACAGCAGCACTGCCAGTGAGCAGCAGTGCTTGGTCTTTTCAGTGCTGCCGTTTCTACTTCCACACTTTCCTTCCCAGCCCTGTTATTGCTGTAAGGCCTGAGTACTCTGACAAGTTGGTCACATCCTGCTGCGTGTCCATCCTGGGATCACAGGCAGGGACAGGCCATGGGGACAGCTGGGACACAGCTGGGCTGCACAACAGCAGCTCCATCAGGAAAGGACATCTCCTGAGGGCAGGGCAGGAAGGCTTTGGGCTTCTTGCAAATCAGTCTCAGGAACATGCTCAAGGAATAGACTCTAAAGACTTTCCTTGTTTGGCTTGTTTTCCAGGGGCTCGGTGGGATGAGATCAGTGTCTCAGTGTGGCCTTCCAAGGCCTCAGGTCTGGTTCAGGTTTTGTCTGTTGGTGGCCAGAGCCCATGTAGATGGTGAATGGTTTCTGATTAACCTTTCTGGGGCTCTACAGTTTCTCACAGGGCTGATGGCAGGTGAATGTTTTCTTAAGAGACTTGGGAACTGCCATGAAAACACAGGGGATGTGCCAGCAGGTGCCAGGCAGTCAGCAGTGAATAGAGTCCAATGAGCCCAGGCCTGTTCAGGGTTTAGTCACCCAGAGATAATATTCTAGATCTGAGTGTGAACTGACAAACAACAGCTCTGCAAACTCATGGGACACAGCAGGTACAGGGAAAGGAGTCTTCTAAGTGATTCATTTATTCTTCTTGGACACTCATAGGACAGATCCAACATAGCCCCCAAACCCATCTCCCAGCACTGGAACAAGGCAGAGACCCTCTGAGCACCCTCCATGGCCACACAAGAGCTTGTGTGGCAGGGGGTCAGTGGCAGGGACCACCATCAGCTGGCTCTGCCTCCCAGCCTGACTAGCACAGCCAAACAGAGTCCTCCCATGGCCCATGCCGGAGTAGCCCCAGGACTGATTCTCTCCTGCTGTCCTGGGAATTGGGGCTGGCACTGGGGCTGCAGGAGCTGCCTGGGCTGATGATATCCTGAGCTTTCCAGACACAGAGTCACTGTCCCTCACCTCCATTGCCTCCATTTCTTTCTGCAGGGCCAGACATGATTGTGCTGCTCTTCTGGGATGGAGCAGGAACAGGGAGATGGGGGGACCAGGGAGGGGCTGGACTGGGAAGGGCCAGGGAGAGGAAAATTCCAGTGTTGACGTGAAGTTTCTCAGTGTGAAGGGTGGGGGCTGTGCAGGGCTGAGGTGCCTCCAGCCCTGGGCAGTGGCAGCAGGAGCCCAGGGAGACACTGCACCTGCTGCCAGGAACTGTCTGTGTGTGTGCAAGGGAAGGACTCGTGTCTCTGAACAGCCCTGGGGGTGCGAGCAGGGCATGAGCCCAGCTCAGGTGTGGGCACCTGTCAGAGCCCTGACATTTCTGGGTGTGACTGCAGGAACAACCTCCCTGTCCCAGGGACATTTATCTCACCATCCTTGAGCATGCCCATTGCAAATGTCCATGTCTCCTCCATCCCTCTCCTCTGCCTTTATGTCCCTTTCTTCCCACACCAGGAAACAGCCTGGGGGAATCTCCCCTGTGCAGTCAGAGAGGCTCTGTGAGCAGGAGTGACAGTGTTCTCCAGAAGGTGCATTTGTCCCCTTTGACATGGCCCAGAGCTCAGGACTGTGAAAACATTCCCAGGCACACACAGCTTGGAGAGATCTTGGAAGGCAAATTGGGAGAGGAAGAAGAGAAGAGGCAAAATTAGGGATATGAAACCATCCCAAAGAAGTTCAGTAGCTCCTCTGAGCAATGTTTCTACATTCAAAACACTGGTAGGAAATGTACTCTGATAAATAGCTGCACAAATATTTTCAGATAAACAGTGAGTGAATCAGATTAATAGAACAAGAGTGTGGTGTGGTCAGTAAAAAGAAAATTATGAAAAAACCCTTGAAATTAAAAGTAAACAGCACATCATTATGATAGCCAGGAAGTCTTCAACAATTACCAGGATTTCTTGTCTGCAGAGGTTTCAACTACCTCCTAAAACCCACACTCCTGGCTTCAGGCCATGACTTCCCAGAGCAGTCACAGAGTTGGCCACTGCCCCAGAGATGCCCCAGGGCAGCTCAAAGACCCAAGTATGAAAAGTCCCCCAGAGTATCTGTGAGCCCTTCTGGAACAGGAGCGGCTGGGCAGGAAGGACCAGCTGGGGAGGGACACGGAATCCCCCCCTGCAGCACTGCTGGCCAGGCTGAGGAGGGTCCTCTCCAGCACAGCAGAACATCCTGTCCCCTTGGGGGCTGGGCTGTCATGTGTGATCCCAGAACAGAGTGGCCAAGCTGGGCAGGCAGATGCTCAGGGGTCGTGAAGGGCATCACAGATCTGAGCCCATCCAGCTGAAGGATTTGGGGAGGTCAGGAGGAACTGGGACAAAAGGGATGGGATATTTGGGGGAGGGAAGGGGGGCTTGGCCAACAGAGATGAAAGATTTGTGCACTTTGGCCACATCAACCCCCTGCAGCGCTCCAGGCTGGGCACAGAGTGGCTGGAGAGCAGCCAGGCAGAAAGTTACCTGGGGGGACTGACTGACAGGAAGTTCAACATGAGCCAACAATGTGCCCAGGTGGCCAAGACAGGCAGTGGGATCCTATGCTGGATAAAAACTAGCGTGGCCGGCAGGCCCAGGGCAGTGACCCTTCCCCTGGACTCTGCGTTGGGGAGGCCACACCTTGAGTGTTGTGTTCAGTTCTGGGCCCCTCAGTCCAGGAACGATATTGAGGGGCTGGAGCGGGGCCAGAGAAGAGCAACGAGGCTGGAGAAGGGACTGGAGCACAAGTGCTGTGGGGAGAGGCTGAGGGAGCTGGGGGTGTTCAGCCTGGAGAAGAGGAGGCTGAGGGGCGATCTTACCGCTGTCTAGAACTTCCTGAAGGGAAGTTCTGGACATGTGGGGGTTGGTCTCTTCTCCCAGGCACTCAGCAAGAGGACAAGGGGGCACGATGGGCTCAAGCTCTGCCAGGGGAAATTGGAGAGCAGAAAAAAATTATTTCCAGAGAGAGTGCTCAGGCATTGGAATGGGCTGGCCAGAGAGGGGGTGGATTCCACATCCCCGGAGGTTTTAAACGCAGATTGGCCGTGCCCCTGAGTGCCATGATCTGGTAAAGGGACTGGAGTTGGACCAAGGGTTGGACTTGGTGATCTTAGAAGGCTTTTCCAACCCAATCTATTCTATGATTCTGTGATTCTATGATTTTGGTGAGGTAAAATCAGGTTCAGGTAATGCTGAGAGTGTTGAAACACTGACTGTGCAAACACTCCTGATGGACCTTTACCTATAATTTGTGTACCATTGCAACTTCTGTTGGGATGTGAATATAACTTGATACTCCTCATTTTATCCCCGGCAATCTTCTCTCAGGAACCAAAGGGACCCTGGGACACTGTGGAAACTCATGGAAACAAGGGGCCATTGGGACACTGCAGGGCCTGAAGGAACCAAAGGTATCCTGGGACACTGCAGAGCTCATGGAACCAAAGGGTTCATTGTGACATGTGGGGCCTCTTGGAACAAGAGGGGTCTTGAGACAGTTTTTAACTTCATAGAATCAAGGGGTCATTGTCACACTGTGGAACCTCAGGGAACCAGGATGTCACCTGGACACTGCAGGGCCTCACAGAACTAAAACAATCCTGGGACAGCACCAAACACTGTGGAAATATTTTGGGTCTGGCTGCGCTGGAGCTCATTTCCCCACAGCAGCCCTCCCAGTGCTGTGCTTTGTGTTGGGAGCTGGAAAGGTGCTGAGAACACACCAATGTTTTGGCTACTGCTGACCAGGGCTGGCACAGCCCCAGCACTGCAACGTTCCTTCCCCAACTGAGGGCAAGGTCCTGGGAAGGGACACAGCCAGGCCAGCTGAGCCAGACTGACCAGAGGGGTATTCCAGATCATGGAATGTCAGCTCAGATATAAAAGATGAGGACAGGAGGAGGAAGGGGGGCATTCATTGTTTACAATGTTTGCCTGCTGAGCAGCTGCTCCGTGTGCTGAAGCCTGGCTTGCTGGGACATGGCCAGACATCACTGATGATGGGGAGTAGAAAAAAAACCTGGTTATTTTTTTCTTTTTTTGTTTGGGTGCAAAATTTGGCTTTTGCTTTAGTAAAGTATCTTATCCCAAACCATGAGTCATTTTCCACCTTATTCTCTCTCCCCTGTCCATCTGGGAAGGGCAGTGATAGAGCACCTTGATGGGCAGCCTGTAATTCTCCCCATTCTCATTTTGCTCCTCTTAAAGATGGGCTTGGCATCTGCCTTTTCCAAGGACCCCAGAACCTCTCAGATTGCTCTGGCCCTTTTGAGAGCACAGCCCAGAATCCCAGGCAAGGGTGATGCAGCAGTTCAGGAGCACTTGCAGTGAACTGTCCAAGACCACTGAGATGAATCTCACTGGGCCAGTGGAGGTTGTTCCTGGAGTCACTCACAGAAACGTCGAGGTCCAGCAAGGCATCCACCTCTGAACTGGGATTGTGGGATTCTCATGCACCCAGGGCTGATCAGAGAGTCTTTCCCTTTTACACCCATGGGGAGATCATTGCAGGAGTCACAGTCTCTCCCTGGGCTCTCACTGCCACTGCTGGGGGCTGGAGGCACCTCAGCCCTGTGGGGTGTCACCTGCTCTGCCCCTCTCTGAGATGCCCCACGGCCTGAGGAATGGACACAGGGGGAGCTCTGTGCTCAGAAGCACATCCCAGTGCTGCATCCTGGGGGTTTTCCAGGGGATGTGGGGCCCAGAGTGAAGTGACCTCGAGACACTGTGTGTCCCACAGCCCTTCCCAGCACCTCCAGGATTAGCTGATGGTCTTTGTGTTCTCTTGGGTTCATCTCCCCCACACACACACTGTGAATGCTGAAGTCTCCTCTCTACAATTGCAGCATGGCCTTGTGAGCTGCTCATTTGGTGTCCCCATGGAGGGACAAACAACCTGTCAGTGGTGGGTGAGAGGCCAGTGCTGGGAATGGTGTTTGCAGGGAGTGATCTGTGACAATTGCCCTGGGGCCCCTTGCCCAGGGTGTCCAGGAAACAAAGACAAAGCCCAGACCCTGCTCTGCTGCTCCTTCAGGTGTGTCCCTGGAGGCCTGGCTGTGGAAGGGGCACTGCTGTGCCCTCTCCTGCTCTCACACACTTTGGCTCTTCACTGTGCTTTTCTGCAACAGGGCAGTTTCTTGGCTCTTGACAGCCTATGAGAAGACACCAGTTCCTTACAGCCCCAGGGCTTGTCACCTCCTCACCCACTCCATAGAGCTGTGGAGGTGTCCTACTGCTCTCCTGCACTCCCCATTCCACACCCCACATCACTCTGCTCCAGGAGCATCCTGTGAGGAACCAGAGATGGGTGGCAGGGCTTGGCTGTCCTGCTTGGCAAAGTCCATCAGGCACTTTCACAGCCACATTCCACAGTCCCTTTTCCACCTGTAACCAGTAACTCTGAGCTGCTGCTTCCCCAGCCCCAGGGAGGGCCTTTTTGTCTGCTCTTCCCCTCTGGGGTCTCTTTTCAGTCATGGCCTCAGTGGGGCTTGCTGACACTCTCAGGAACTTGAAGGTTTGATGGTGAATTTTGCTTTTTTAAAGGTTTGTTCAGTTTTCAAATCTTCAGTTCAGGAATTCAGTGCCAGAGTGCTCATTAACATTCAAAACATCCTAACAAGACAAGCCTTGGGGAATAATTTAATATTAAGTCTTCAATTCTTTTGTGCTTCATTAGACAGATACCAGAACTGTATTCAAAGTCAGTGTACTACAGTGACAAAAAAATGAAGAAATAGAACTTTTTGTCCCATTTCCTTTTTCCTGTTTATACACTGAGAGCAGCAAACCCTAATTGATATTGTCCCCAAGCACCAGGGATGGTCTCCTTGCCTGCTCATTCCCTTCATGGTCTCTTTTCACTGATGGCATTTTAACAAAACCAACCCCTGGGAATAATTTACTTTTACATTTTCAAATCTTCTGTGGTCAATTACAGAGATCTCAGAAATGCATTCAAAGTGAATACCTTATACTATTAAATTAAACACAAGTGAAAATATGTCTTTTTTTGGCCTGTTTATTTTTTCCTCTTTATACATTATTATCAGCAATTCCCTATTGATATTGACCCAAAGCATCTCCTAATTCAGTGTAAATAGATATGAAAATCAAGACCCTTTTTGTCTGACAATCCATCAGACTTTATCCCTAATCCCCACCCCACCATTTCCCTCATCACACCCCTGGCACTCAAAGCAGCCTTGTGCAATCTGAGCTTCCTCCACTAAAGGCTGGACCTGCAGGTTTCAGCTCCTGGGCACCAACTCCCACCTGCTTTACTGGAGAAAGAGCTGCAGGAGACACACAGGGATGTTCATGTATTGTCAGCAAACAAAACCAAAGGCAGGCACAGCTCAGTAAAAAGTAAAAGTCCTTCCTCTGATGTATATTAAGTCTACCTTGCATCCCCTGAAGTCCACTTGCCACACCTTAGATCAATGGCAAACACTTTGTGTCAAGCCCAAATCCCAAGGTCTCCTCAAACACTCCCTGTCCCCAGTTCTGCCCATATTTGCTCTTTCACAAGCAAGTCACACTCAGTAGTCACAAGGTCCCTTGGTCCACAGAGGGAGGAAAAGAGAAAAAGTGAATGAAATTACCTATTGTACAGAGCTAAATATGCACTTACCCCAATATTCTGGGGATACAGGAACTTTATCAAACATTCTCTGCAACATCTGTTCACTGGGGATAAATCTGTCTGGATGGCCAAGCCCAAGGAATGGTGGGGAATGGAGTTACACCCAGGGGTATTCCCAGGGATCAGTATTGGGGTCAGCTCAGTTAAACATCTTTATCAATGATCTGGATGAGGACATCAAGTGCGCCTCACTCAGTCAGCTCACAAATCACACCAGGCTGGGTGGGATTGCTGATCTGCTGGAGGGCAGGAAGGCTCTGCAGAGGGGTCTGGACAGGCTGGATCAATGGGCCCAGGCCAATTGGATGAGGTTCAACAAGGCCAAGTGCTGGGTCTTGCCCTGGGGTCACAACCACCCCAAATCCCTGGCCATGCCCTGCAACTGAACCCCACAGCCTGTCCTGTGTCTCTAATCCCTTCATTTCCAAGAACTCTGTTGGACAAGGGAGCTCTGTGCTCTGGATGTGGGACAAGATCCAAGTGGCACTGGAGTGGAACCAAAACCCATCAGGTTTGTGCTCTTTAGGGGACCAGGAACTGGTGACACTTAGAGACACAGAAAGTCTCCCTTCATTGCCCACAGTACAAATTAAACAGGATACAATTTAAAACCTCCACAGCTCTTTGTGCAGCTTTCCTCAGCCACAGCAACCAGGATAAGCCCCGTCCTTGCTGTGCTGGTCCCACAGCCCAGGGTGCTCCTGGCCTCCCTTGCTGCCAGGGCACACGGCTGCCTCCTGCCCAGCTCCTGCCCACCCACAGCTGCCTTACAGGGCTGCTCCCAGCCAGGCAGCTCCCAGCCTGTGCCATGGCCAGGGCAGTGCCCTGCAGGGGCACACACTGCCATGTGTCCCTCTGCCATTGCAGGAGGTTCCTGCCAAGACGGGCTCTCCTCCTCCCTGAAGCTTTCCCTGAGCACAGAGGCCTGAGAGACCTTTCCAGTAAATAGTAAAATAGTAAAGCAGTAAATAGTAAATAGTAAAGCAGCCATGGAGTCCCTCAGCCCCACAGCAGTGTCTGCTGGAATTAAATCCCCCTCCCCATCCCACAGCAGCCCTGCATTTCCCTGCTTCAGCCTTGGTCTCCAGCACAGCCACTGAGGCTCTTTTGGCTCTTGACTTTTCCTGCAGTCACCAACTCCAGAGGAGCTTTGCCTTCCTCACACTTCCACGTACAGAACACAGGCCATGCCCAGGAATTCCTTGTCTGTGTCTGGCCCTGCTGTCACCCCCTGGCAGAGATTCCACAGTCCCTTTGCATCCCACTGCCCCACAGCTGTTCCCACAGCCCCCTGTGCAGTCCCAGCCCAGGGCAGGAACATCCATGGTGGGGAATGGCCCATCTGTTGGCATGCCCAGGGCAGTCCTTGGCCTTGGTCACAAGACTGGACTAACAAACTGGGATAAAATGAATAGTGATTTTTTTTAAATAACATTAAATTTAGAAGGAGAAAAAAAGGAAAACTGTATAAGAGGAGTGACTTGGTCTCTCATGAAATGCACTGGGTGTCACTGACAGAGCAAAGCAGGCAGTCTCTTCCTGCTGAAAAGCATCCAGTCATCATTTTCCTCACAGCATCCTTGAGCTCCTGGTTCCTCAGGCTGTAGATGAGGGGATTCACTGCTGGAGGCACCACTGAGTACAGAACTGCCACCACCAGATCCAGGGATGGGGAGGAGATGGAGGGAGGCTTCAGGCAAGCAAATGTACCAGTGCTGAGAAACAGGGAGACCACGGCCAGGTGAGGGAGGCACGTGGAAAAGGCTTTGTGCCGTCCCTGCTCAGAGGGGATCCTCAGCACAGCCCTGAAGATCTGCACATAGGAGAAAACTATGAAAATGAAACATCCCATAAATAAAAGAACACTAGCCACAAGAAGCCCAAGTTCCCTGAGGTAGGAGTGTGAGCAGGAGAGCTTAAGCATGTGGGGAATTTCACAGAAGAACTGGCCCAGGGCATTGCCCTGGCACAGGGGCAGGGAAAATATATTGGCTGTGTGCAGCAGAGCATTGAGAAAGCCACTGGCCCAGGCAGCTGCTGCCATGTGGGCACAAGCTCTGCTGCCCAGGAGGGTCCCGTACTGCAGGGGTTTGCAGATGGCAACGTAGCGGTCGTAACACATGATGGTGAGAAGGGAAATCTCTGTCACAATGAAGAACAAAAAGCAAAATAGCTGTGCAGCACATCCCATGTAGGAGATGGCTGTGGTGTCCCAGAGGGAGTTGTGCATGGCTTTGGGGACAGTGGTGCAGATGCAGCCCAGGTCTGTGAGGGACAGGTTGAGCAGGAAGAAGTGCATGGGGGTGTGCAGGTGGTGGTCGCAGGCTACGGCGCTGATGATGAGGCCGTTGCCCAGGAGGGCAGCCAGGGAGATGCCCAGGAAGAGCCACAAGTGCAGGAGCTGCAGCTGCCGCGTGTCTGCCAATGGCAGGAGGAGGAACTGGCTGATGGAGCTGCTGTTGAACATTTGCTGCCTTGGGGGAATGTTGTCTGTTGAGGAGGAAAAGGCAGAACTAATTTAGCTCTGACTATTGTAGCAAAACACATTGTCTCACAGCAACTTGAAAATAAGGGTCTCTCTTTTTAAGACCTCTCTGCATCCTGCTCACCTGAGCTCTGGGTTTTGTTGGCTGATGAGGCCACTAAAACAGGGACACTGTAATGGACTCCTGAGGAGTCCTTTTTGCCTTGCAGAGAGAGGGAACTCAGAATGCAGGGTGAGCTCAAATTAATGTACTCGTGAAACGTCAAAGAGCTTCCAGCCCTACTGGTTGCAATTTGCCCAGCTGAGGAATTCAGCTGAGGGTATTCTTTGTATTTGTTCACGCAGTTGCACCTGCAACAGTTACCAGTGGTTGTGGTTGTCTGAAATGCCTGAAATTTTTATTGCACTGCAGGTTAAGTCTTGTGGGTCAAGAGACATGACCCACATCCCTGCCCTGCTCATCCCTGTCCTGCCATGAGGAGGTCATCCCTTCCACCCACACCTTCTCCCTGTAGAGCCATGGGGAGCTCATTGGCCATACTGAGCTGTCTCTGGCAGGCAGCAGAATCCCTGTCCCAGCACACAGAGCCCTGGGCTGCAGGACCCTGCTCTGCAGGACAGCCCTGGGCACCCCTGACTGCTCCCCCACCCTCACACCCCACAGCCATTCCTGCCATAAGGGAACCTTCTTGCCCTGTGCCTCTGATGCTCCACACCAGGAAATCCAGGGGAGCCATCCTGACAGATCCTCTCAGTGCTGGCATTTGGCAGGTGTAAGAGACACTTCTAGGAACTCACCTGCACTGCTTTGCAGCCAGAGACTTACCCTGGCAAAGTGCTGGAAATATTCCTCTCCTGTCCTCCCACTCCAGGACACCTTCAACCTCTTTCTCATTTCTCTTGTCTGCCCTTGGTGCCTGCAGGTCCTACCCTGCTCTGCCATATGGCCACCTCCTCTCCACTGAAGAGCTGTGGGAGTCCTTCTGAAAGATCCTGGAAGCTGTGGGATGTGCCAGCTTTAGGAGATACCCGCAGGAAGGGAAGATTAACTTTCCTATAGCCAGAGAATTCTTCATTCAAATACTGTGGAGGTTTCTCCTTTAATGAGAGCTCAGTCCCCTCCCAGCCCAGGCTGCCTCTCACCTCTGTCCCTTCTCTGCTGTGCCCTCGGTGTGTGCAGGCAGTGCCCTGAGCCCTGCTGGGCTGTGCACAGGAGCTGCTCCTGGGCAGAGCTGTCTCTCTGCAGCGCTGCCCGCTTGCCAGGAGCTCCCTGTGTGCCAGGAGCCCGGCCCAGCTCAGCAGCACAGCAACAGCCCAGGGCATTTAATGGCCCTCTGGGGGGTTTGGTGCTGAGTCCCTGAACATCAGACCCTGAGGAAAGTTAAAGTGAGATTCAAACTGCAAAGTTTCTTGCAGTGCTAATGGGTCCCACTGAGGAACACGACTGTGAAAACATTCCCAGGGTTTTTTTGAGCAGAAATTTGGAGGCAGTGATGACAGGTCTGAGACTCACAGATTTATCAAGGCCTGAAGAGACCTTCAAAGTCTTCTAGTCCAACTGTCATCCAAGCACCACTAGAATCATCCCTAAATCGTATTCCAAGATGTCACATCCATACACCACATGAGCACTTCAAGATACCACCACCTCCCTGGGCTAATTATTTCACTGCATAAACACCCTCTCAGTGAAAAACATAATTTTAATATCTAATCTGATCCTTGACATACTCAAGTCAAGTCTGTTTCCTCTCTTTCCCTCCCTACAGGGTTGGCAGAAGAGAAGGGGGACCCTGATCACTAAGACCTCCTTTTGGGTCTTTGAAGAGAGCAATGAGGTCCTCCCTGAGCCTCCTCTTCTCCAGACTCAAGAACACCAGTTCCTCATCCAACATGTTTTCCAGACTCTTTTCCAGCTCCATTCCCTTCTCTGGACATGCTGCAGCCCCTCAATGTCCTTTCTGTTGTGAGAGGCTCAGAACTGAGCACAGGACTTGAGGTGGGGCCTCAGCAGTGCCCAGCACAGAGGGACAATCCCTGCTCTGGTCCTGCTGGCCACATTATTCCTTACACTGACCAGATGCCTTTGGCCTTCTTGCCCACCTGGGCACACTCTGACTCATATCCAGCCACTCTCCAGCAGCACCCCCAAGTCCCTTCCTGCTGAGCAGCTCTCAAGCAACTCTGCCTCCAGCCTGGAGTATTCCATGGGGTTGTTGGGACCCAAGGTCAGGATCTGACACTTGGTCTTATTGATCCAGCTTGTCCAGATGCCTCTGCAGAACTTTCCTGCCCTCCAGCAGACCCACAATCACACCCACCTTGCTGTTGTCCACCAATTTACTGAGGGTGCAAACAGTTCCCTCATCCCAGCCATGAGCAGCCAGTTTCTGCAGGAGATGCTGTGGGAGGTGGTGCCAAAGGCTTGACTGAATTCCAGAGAGACACATCCACAGCCTTTCCCTCATCTCCTCAGTGGGTCATTTTGTCATAAAGGGTGATAAGGTTTGTCAACCAGGACCTGCCTTTCCCAAACCCACACTGACTGTGTGATGGCACTCAGGATGATCTCCTCAATGGACTTCCCTGCAGACTAAGGAGAAAGCTGAGCTCTGCCTTGCTCCCTGCGTCAGCTCCTGCTGACCCAGCCCTGGCCCTGTTCAGCCTGGGGTGGCTGCGCCGCTGCTGCCCGTGAGCGACAGCTCCGCGGAGCCTGAGAGCTCTGCAGAGAGCGAGGAGCAGCCCTGCTGCACAAGGGAGAGCAGCACAGACTGAGCATCACATCTGCACTGCAAGAGCTGCATTCCACACCTCTGCCTACAGGAACAGACACAACATCGCTTATCCCCCCACACACACACTAACTTGGCAGAAAAATAGTTGGTTTTGATGATAAACTCTCTTCTTTTGTTGTTCTAAAAAGTATTCTTAGTGTTTTTCTAACCGTTCTTATTTCCCTCTCTTTTTGTATTTTTTAGCAATTTCTTGATAATAAAAAATCAGTTTTTTGAATTAACGGAGAACTTAGTTTGAGTTTTAATTTTGATGGGGAAAATATTTTGAACCTAACTTCCTTCTGTGATATTTAAGCAGATTGTAACACCATCCCACCTCTCCCAGACTCCACACTCCCTTTTCTTTTACCCTGGCACCCACTGGACTCCCCTTTTCTGGGCACAGAGACCCCCTGCACCCCCAAACCACCTCTCCCCACCCCTAATCCTCCCTGTCCTTCAGCTTGGCACCTTCCTGATCCCAATTTCCAGAACTGGGACGCTCATGCACCCCCTTAACCTCCACATCCTTTCCTGGCCATCCCACCACTTCCTGCCCCCACACCCCCCTTTTCCTTGACTCTTGGACTCCCAGGATCCACACTCCTGCATTTCCCAGACCCCAGGCACCCCTTTTCTCAACAATGGGGGACATCTTGAACACCTTTCCTGGCCATTCTGGGTCTCTGTAACCCATGATCCCCTTTCCCCAACATCGGGGAACCCTGGACCGCCCTTTTCTAAGCAGAGGGTCTGCCTGGAGCCCTCAACCCAATTATTCAAGCCCCTGCACCCCCCTGTCCTTGGCACTGGGATGCCCTGGAATATTTTTTTTGCAGTACTGTGTTCCCCCTGCACCCCCGAAATTCAACCCAAAACCCACAAACATTGAGACCCCCAAAAAACCCTGCCAGGAGTTCCCCCTCACTGGTCTCCCCACTTTGGGGTTTAGGGTGTCCCCCCTCTCCGGGCTGCCAACAAAGGGCCTGACCGAGGCACACCAACCCCCCAAGGGGGTCCCGTCATCCCCCTCACCCACCAAGGGGCTTTGCCGGGAACCGACACTGAGACCCCCCAGAACACTTCCCGGGGACCCCCAATATCACCCAAGGGGCATTGGCGGCTCAGCTTTGGGGTCCCTCAAGTCCCACCCATCCCCCCGAACACAACCCAACCCCCCAGAGCCCCCCCAGGCTATTCGGGGCTCGGCTCGGGGGTCCCGCAGCACTTTGTCGGGACCCTTTGCCGTCCCTGTGTGCAGCTCCGGCCCCGCCCCGCGGCAGCCCCAGCGCGGGCTCCAAGGAGCGGCACATCCTGGTGCCCTTGGGGGCTTTGGCCGGGCCCATCCCGGCTCTCGTGTTCCATGGCACAGCCCGCACGGCCCTTGGGGGGGAGCGGGGGCACTGTGCAGTTTGGGGGTCCCAGCACCCCTTTCCGCCTCTCCCCCTTTCCCCCCTGTTTTCCCGCTCACCCGAGAGTTCCTGGCGCGCAGTCCGAGCGGTGGAAAGGAAGAGGAAAAGGAGGAGCGTGGGTGTCCCCTCCCCTTGTCCCGGGGATGTTCCTGGGTTGGCATCGCCCACTCCGTTGGAAGGCGGTCCCGGCGGGGCGGCCGGAGTGGGTTTGGGAGCGGCTGTGGGTGGCGGTGTGAGAGAGAACAGGTCTACCCGCCCACCGCCGCTACCAGGTCTACCCGTGGACGCCCAGGCTCCGGAAACCAGCGGCTGAAGCGCAAAGTCCGGCGGAGACAGCAGGTCTACCGGCTGAGCTTAGAGAACAGATCTGCCCGCCGCAGTGAAACAGGTCTACCCTCTGGACTGAGGTAGTGATCAGGTCAACCCGCCAGACTAAAAAGGCTTCCCGCCGGACTGGAAAAGTGAACAAGTCAACCCGCCGGACTAGGAGAGACCAGGTCTACCTGCCCCACTGAGCGAACAGTACTAGCCGTGCTTAGAACAGGTCTACCCGTCGGGCTGAGGAGTACCCGCTGGACGGGAAGAGAGAACAGGTCTACCTAGAGACTTGAAAATACCCGCCGACTGAGAGCAAACAGGTCTACCCACAAAACTGAAAGAGAACAGGTCTACCTGCCGGGCTGAGAGAACAGACATCCCCGCTGGAATGTTCAAGCAAACAATGCCCTGTTTGCACATGTATCGGCCTGACTTCAACACCTAATTAACATCCTGATGGTGAGGCAACCACTGGACTCAAATGACTGTCAGTCAATCCCTTTATACTCTAAAGGTCCAGTCCCCTTTCACAGAGGCAGGTTCTTCCCAGGTAAACCCTCCTGGGGGGTGTGTAGAGATTCCTCCCTTGGGTGGGGGCACCAGCTAAGGTCACTCCTGGAGGCTGAGAGCAGAGATCTTCCCAGCAGCCTTGGGCTGTCTGAGCTACATCGATTGCTAATTAATAATTATTTCCTTTTTGGTAGCTTTAGTAGAATTTCTTCAAGAATTGCTTGAGGACAGTGCACTGTCCTCTCTTATACCATAGTTACTGTAGTTTTAGGATTTATATTGTGTAATAAATAATTTTGATTAACATATTTTATCTCATCATTTCTAGAAATAAGTAATTCTTATGTTATCAACTTTGTCTAAGCTTTCCACTCCCCCCTGCCCCACGGTGCCCCCTCCCAGCCCAGCAGCCCCAGCACCCCACAGCACATTGGGAGCTCAGGGAGCCACCCCTGAGTCCCCTTTTCCAAGCCCCTCTGACCAAAGACCCTCATGAAACTGTCTATCTTGCCAGCCCACCCCTCCTTTTCCACCCTTCTGCCTATTCCCTCCCATTCCCATCCTCCCCTCAATCCCCAAGCCCCCCCCAAGATCAGTTTGGGGGTCACAGCTCACACTTTCCCTCTTCTCCCATCCCTTACATATCATCCCCCCAATTCTCATCCACCTCCTGATCAGTTTTGGGAGTCCCACCCTCTCCTTTTCACTGATCTTCTCACCTCTCCAGCTTCTTTCCCACCATGGGTGGCAATGCTGTGAGGAGTCAGCTGTGCCTCAGCATCTCCAGGGGGCCATGGCTGGGAAGGGGCTGCCAGGTCACATCTGTCACCTCCCTGACAGGCAGCAGCAGCCTTGGGCACCCAGAGGCAGCTGAGCCACCTGTGCACACACCCTGAGAGCTGCCCCAGCTGAGAGTCCCTCTCAGGGGCCCTGAGGAGCGCTGGGCTATGGCAACACAAACCTGCTGGAGTTTTAGAAGGCAAAGAGGCCAGTCCTGCACTGGGGGCACAATGACCCAGAGATGAGGGGAGGGACCTGAACAGCTCTGGAGTGACCCCGAGGAGGAGGGCTGGGCTCTGTGAGGGATGTCCTGTGGCACAGGGGCTCAGGATCAAAGTTAATAAGGACAACAGGACATGGGGCTGCCTTGGAGGGAGTGTGGCCACCCAGACAAGGGAGGTGTCACCCCCTTTGAATGAGCCCTGGGGTAACACATCTGGACTGATGTGTCTGGGTTTGAGGTTCCCCATTGTGGAGGAATGAGGAAGAACTGGAGATGGTCCAAGGAAGATCTGGTTGGGCATTCGACAGGCTCCCCAGGGCACTGGTCACAGCTCCAAGCCTGATAGAGCTCAAGCAGCGCTTGGATGATCCTCACATGGTGAGACTCTTGGGGATGGTCCTGTGCAGGGCTAAGGGTTGGACTCAGTTATCCTTACAGACCGCTTCCAACTAAGCATATTCTGTGATTCTGCCAGGATGACAGAGCTTTTCTTGGTACTGGAAAGAGAAAGAAAGTCACAAAGTGCAGCTTAGGAGTTTCTGATTAGAAGGGAGGAAAAAGAAATGTCACTCAGAGAGGAGCCTTGTGGTGCAAGGTTTCACCATGAGGGAGTCAGTATCATCCCATGGCTTTGTGTTCCAGGGAACAGCCAGAGATGATGCAGAGACATCAGTGAGGGCACAGAAATGCTGCTGGGAGGGCTGGTGGCAAAGCAGGATGGGTGTGTGCAGCCTGCAAGGCCAGAGGAGCAGCAGGGACAGGGCAGGACAGGCTGCAGGACAGATGACCAAGGGCTCCGGCAGGGCTGGAAGGCACAAAGGCACCCAGGCTTTGTCCCCTGGGCTCTGGCAGCTGCCTCTGCCACTGAGAACAGCAGAAGGAACTTTCTTTTGAGGTTCTGGACTTTGTTTCTTCCTCAGCCCTCCCTGAGGAGGCTGGGAGGGGTTGCACAGAGTTGAACATTTGTTGTTCCTCCCTCTCCCATCCCACTGCCCCACAAACAGCCCTGAGCCACCTGTGAGGGACAGGACCTGCTGTCCCAGGGCCTGGGGCTCAGGCCTTGGCCTTTGTGCTTCCTCCAACCAGCCCAGGGTTTTCTCAGCATTGCAGGTGCCTGCACAGAGCCTTTGTCTCCCTGCAATCAGGGCCTCCAGGGATCTGCTCTAAGGAGTCCCTGGGGAGGCTTTGTCAGTACCTGCCCTCACTGGGGCCCATTGGTGCTTCAAGGGACTTGGAGTTTGGCTTCTGACTTCTTGAGTCACTTTTTCAATCTTCTCTCACTTCTTGAGAATCATGGACTCATCTCCAAATACACAGTGGGGCTCATTAAAACACAGAAGAAAAAAATATTTCTCTTCCTTTATTTCTCTTCAAGTCTTGAAGACCTGTAGTAATTGGAGCTTGGTAGTTTAAGTAAGAAGGAAAATTTCAAAGTGAACCTCAAAAAGCCCATATATTTTTGAAGGAAAGGGGATGATTTACAGAGACTTGGGATGGAAGAGGGTCAGAAAGCAAAGGGTTTGCATACAAAAGGGGGAAAAAGGGATTAATAGCACTTAATCATTGACCAATGTAACAGTTATCAAGGGATTACACAGAATTTGCTGCAATCTCAACAGTGACTCAATTGTAGATTCACAATAACAACATTCACATCACAGTCAATTCACACACACAGAGGCAGAGATGTGTGAACACAACAATATCTGTGTGTGTGTAAAGGTGCCCACCCAAAATTCTCCTTGTTGTCAGTGAAACACTCCCAGGGACCTGGGATGTGGACCTGGGGACATTGGTGGACTTGGCAGTGCTGGGTTATGGTTGGACTGGGTGACCTTGGAGGGCTTTTCCAACCCAAGTGATTCTCTGATGCAATGACTCATCACCTCTATGATTCTGATAAATCCTCTCCTGCAATCAACACACATCCTGAAAATTCACATTCTGACATGGCAGAAATTGTATTGACATTTCATTGAAAGTATTGAATCATTTCAATTGATAGAAAGAGGTTATTGAAAAATCAAGATATTGAAGGATACTGTTTGGGTTTCAGGCTGAGCTGCCCTGACTGACCATCAGTACCCAGTGCCACTGGAGGCTCAGGTGTATTTGAGGTCCTTGCCTGGCACTGGCAGCTGTCACAGAGGACCTGCAGGACACCAGGAGCCCTTTGGAGCTGTAGATGGATCTTGGGCATAGGGTCCCAGGGAACCTACATAAGAGCATCAGGTATTTGTGTCCCTGTAACACAAGGAGGAGAACTAAAAAGAACATTAAGAGCTTAACATTTGTTTCCCTCTGGATGATTTTTTGATACATTTCTGCCTAGAAATGTTCCCAGTGTCCCAGTTAAACCCTTCCTGCCCAGCACTGCCCCTGCCCCACCTCACACAAGGAGCTCTGTGAGGTTTCTGAGGTGGAGCTCTCTCACCTGACACAGGGGAGCAGTGACCAGTGTCAGTGACACCCCTGGGGTTTGGATGACCAAACTGATGCCGTGAATGACCCTTCCCCCCAAAAACAGGACTTCGAGCCACGTTAGTGTAGGGTAAGATAAAAAGTAAAGGTCCTCTAATAACACAGGGCCTACAGCCCACAGGAATACAGGATGACATGCATGTGTCCCAGTTCTTGTTTCCATGGCTTTTATAATAAGATCCCTCCAATCATTGCTTTACACATTTCTCAGTCCAGCCCCAGTCCCACCCCTGGTCCAACCCCCTGGAATTGGGTCTGGGGTCGTCAGGACCCTCTGTCTTCATCAGCTCTTCTTCCTCAGGCACACAAAGGTCTCTTGGAGCTCATCCAATTCTGGCTTTTGGGTCACTCTGACCTGTGTTTATGTTTCATTCTGTGGGCCTTCTGATATCTTTCAGCTCTTTACCTTGGAAAGGAGTCTAAACAAGATTAATTAACTAAAGGAATTTGAGCTCCCTGTTCTGGGACAGGGGTAGTGATAGAAAGGCATTAAACTTAAACTGTTAGAAATATTAACCCTCTAAAAATCTACAACTACTGTGTTCCTAAAATCTACAAAATGTGAAAATCAGAACAAAAACCCTTTCGGCATCAAGTCCTTCCTTTAGAAACAGACAAAACTCAAAAATTTTGTCTGGATTCTACTACTTAAACTTAGCATTACACTAAAAAGATAAACAAAAACTATAGTATTAAATCTTACAGCTAGCTATAATGCAAAACACTAATGATAAACATAACTAAAGAGTTGGTTAGGTTCAGTAACCATGAAGTTGGTTTGTGGAAACTTTGCAAGAGTTACTTGATTTGTAGTACTACATGAGACAAACTCTGGACTTTTCTGAAGTTGCAATAGCATCTGAGATCTGATTTTGGATAATTTCAATGACAGTGTTTTTCTATTGACTTACTTTTAGAGATGGAATCTCCAGGTCTCTGGAATTTCATAGGACTTTCCAAAGTTTGTTTCACTCATCAAAATGCCAATTAGGGCTAATTGCTTTCCATCAATTGCTGGTATTTGAATACAAATACAGCAGTCAGTTTTTGAAGGATTTTAGATATGTGACAAGGGTCACACGCAAGTTTTGATTTCAAATTTCAGCTAAATTCATAATGCAAATTTAGCAATTTTTTGGCATTTTGGCTAAAGCCAAATGCAATTACAAATTTTAGTTCCAAACTTAATTCATGGTTAGTAGCAATGCAAACAATACATACAAAAAGTAATTTAAGAAAGTAATAGTCTCTGTTGCCCTTGTTCTAGGGGCAGAGGACTTCTGTCCTGCAGTAAGTCCAGGAAACCTGCTATGCAAAGAAAGCAGTTTACTTTGTCTTTTAGGATGACATCAGGTTGTTAATCTTTGAAGTGGTCCTGGAGTCTGTATCACAGGGGTACAGTTCTGTCTTTCACTGTGGTGTAATTAGTTGACAGTACTTGAGATGACTCTAGTCAGCATGCAGATGTCAGTGTCCCATCTTTCAACAGTTCTCAGTCTGGAACAGGAATGTCCAATTTCATGGGCTTCTGGAGTTTCTGCAAAGTAAAAGGAAATCTAGACCATTTAATAATTTTGCAAACTAACTTTTCTTATGTGAATATGAGGAATAAATGAAACAGTTGTTTCTCTGCCTTAGCTATAGGCAAGGCTTGGGTATGTAAGATGTCTTATGTCTCTCGTATCTCTTCACAAATTTTGCTAATTTGAGTTTTAGGAGTGTGCAATTTTGCAAATCTCAGGCAATTTTAAAGGAATCTCGAATTTGAGAATTCTCGCATTTTGACAATACAAAAAGCAGATTCAGCTTTTATAACATGAAGGGGTTGACTGCTAGCCAGGAATGCACAGGCCCATCAGGAGCTTTCCACTACCAAGCTGTGTCTGGAGTTTCTGCAACACCAAACATCATCTTGGCACTACTAATTGCTCCTCACAGCGTGCTTGCATTCTCTGAGTGTATTTCAGGCCCTATCGAGGTCAGACCATCCTGCCACAGCCTGCCTTGACCACAGTCAGTCCTCTCCACCTCACGGAGTAGCTGTGCAGGAGCTTCTTGCCTCCGTGTATAAAAGCATTTTCACTGCCAAATTGTATATGTTAGCATGTTAAATAACAATGGCATCTTCACATATTGTGAGCCATAATACGGGTCTCTAAAAGATCATTTTGCTGAAAGAAATCCAAGAGACATAAGAGCATGAAAAAGTTTTCAGGACAAGACTGAAATTCACTTAATTAGGCTAAAATAGGGTACAAGCATCACTTAGATGGCTTAAACAAGCTATTCAGCTAGGATGTTACCAGTTCATTTCAAAGATTGCAGGCTTAGATGTACCTCAATGTTCATGAGACAGTCTACTAAATCAGTTCTTTTAATTCTTCAGCTGCACTGTTGTGACTAGCTGCTTGCTTTCTTGTCTTGTAACACAGGACACACAGAACTTGTTTCGTTTCTCTTTTGCGAGGCTCAGTGCTTCACACACTGTAACAGACACTAGATGATAAGACGTTAGAGACAAACTCAAAATAAACAAACTTGAAGTTACAATCATACAACCTCCTGTGTAGAATTTTCAAATCAGGTTTAGAGAAATTTCTCTTACATGTAACAGCAATTAAAGAGAAGATACAGTTGTTCTACACAATGCTTGCAAAATGATGTTTTCATCAACTTTGCTCTCAGATTGGATTCTTGAGAGGCATGTCCTTCAGGTCTGGTGGTGACAGACTTCTTGGTTGTCTGCAAATAATCATATTCTAAAAGCATATGGTTAGTTCATAATAAAGACAAAAATACATAGGTGGCAACTATTAATTGATTTTGCACCAGTATGATACTGGTCCTAGTTTTTAGCAGCCTTAGAGCTATGCTGAGACAGACATGCTACAAGCTGGAGCAGCTCAGAGCAACCTCAGAACACAGAGACTACCACAGAAAGCTGTGGTTTTGCTTTGCCAATCTGTCTCGGTGTATCAGGTGTTGAGGCTTCTCTAAAACTGGAAATGAGAAAATTGCAAACACAGACAGAATCTTTAAGCTTAAGATAGAGATTCCTTAAACTTAAATTGGTGCTTTAACATTCATCTCAGTTGGAAAGAACTGAGTTTGTTCAGGCAGCTTGTAACACAGTGACACTATCACTCTTTTGCTCCCCCCTTTTCGGTCTTGGTGGCAGGGGTAGAGGGAAAATGCTGGAAATGCTCTCGGGGGTAGAGGAACTCACCCCCCCTTTTCCTGCAATTAGAAAATTTGCACACTTGGGCAAGGCAGTTGAGATGATCAGGCTGCCTGCCTGCTTGCTGGGGAGTCCTGTATTCCAGGACAAGGTGTTTAAATTCTCTGCTTGCTCGCCGAAGCAGGTAGGGATTGTTAGCGACAGGGATAGAAAGGAAAGGGTCACACACGGCCCTCCCGCTGTCGGTCTGGGCAAGGTCTCAGCTGTAGGTATTGACCCTGGGTCTATGCTGGCATCTGCTATTGCTGTAGCACTGGCTTTGAGCACAGCTTCTTTGGTCCTTTTTGTCGGGGCCATGCTGGCTCTTAAGGGAATGGTCCCGTCCCTGATGGCCCTTGGGCTGGCCTCTGTTGCTTTAGAAACCGAGGCGTCTGGAGCCGCTGCCGGTGTTGCCCCCGGCTCTGGGCCTGCCGTGCAGTGCCGCCCACCCGGCTCTTTGCCCGCTTCGCTCGCTGCTCCAAGGGAAGCAACGCTGACAGGAGTTAGTTCTACGGTCCCAGGGGTGGAACTCCCCGGGATCGGGGGTCCTGGACAGTGTTCTAGTCCTTTTCTTCCCCAAAAGCTACTCATGCTTTTTTTACAAGGAGTTTCAATAGCAACATTCTCTGCTCTATCTCTAGTGAGGGAGCACAAGGAAAAGTTTCTTTTCCTTGCTTTCCCAGGAGAAGGCAAAGATGAAGATGCCTTCCTCCCTCTGGGTCCACTTTGGCCCAGCTTTGCTCTTAACTCTTCATTATAAAGATGACACAAAGCCTCCTCTCCAACCGCAGACAAAAGGCAAACTAGCACTGATTTTTCTCTCTCTCCACCACGAACAAGGGAAGGGAAAGCAGGAAGGAGACCATGTCTCTCTGCTCCTGTGCCTTTTGCAATCTCGGTGTCAGAAGCGGCTCTCTCCACCCTGCCTCTCTGCAGAGCACACACTGGCTGCCGGGCAGGGGCAGAGCTGGCCACGTCGCCTGTCCCTGCCTTTGCATGGTCACGAACGGCAGAGGCGAGAGATGGAGGAAGGGACGGTGCTGGCTCCCCCTTCCCGCTATTCCCTGCGGTCTCTGCTAAAGCCCCCTTCGCCCTCCTTTCTGCCACCGCAGCTGCTGAAGGGTCAGCAAAGCCAGTGCCTGCTCTGTTCTCAGCAGCGGGAGAGCCCAGCACGGAGGACCAGCCCACGGCCAAGCGAGACTGATCTTGCTCTTGCTGCAGCTGCCTTTCCGTCACAAGCACCTCCTTTCCACTGGTACGTTCAGGACCTTTTGCTGCTCTAGCTGCCCAAGGAAAAGCTGCGTTTGCCTGGCCAGCAAGCCCTGCTTGTTCATCTCCCGGTCCCGGGAATGTGTGTGCTGCCTTCCCCGTACGCGCTCTATCTGCGTGCTTGGCTACTGCCCTTCTGCAGGCACTCTCACAGCTGCTGGCTCTGCCGATGTCCAAGGCCAACCCTGCTGTGCCTGGCCCCTCTCTGCTGGCTCTGCTCGCCACTCCAGGTGGAGCGATGCTGGCAGAGGTCAATTTCACGGCTCTGGTGGAACCTGCTCCTGGCTGTCCTGGGACAGCTGCTATGCCAAGCTTTGCTTCTCCAGGGGGTTCTGCTTGCGCTGCATGTGCGCTTGTCTCAGCGTCCCCGGGAGCAGCCTCAGTGTATCCCCGCACCTGCGGGACAACCTCAGTGCATCCCTGTATCCGCCGGGACAGCCTCCTGGGGGGCTCTGGGGGTCCCGGCCCGTTTCCGGAGTTTTCTCCTTCCCAGGAGCTGCTGGACTTCTGGTTACTCATTTGTTTACAGGGGGTCTCTATGGCAACTCTCCCTACTCCCTCTCTGATAGGGGAACGCAGAGAAAACACCTTCCTCTTTGCCTCCTCAGGAGGTGGCAAAGGTACTTTCTTTCTCAAGGGAACGGAAACATTCCCTCTCTCTCCCTTTGGGAACACAGACCTTTCATGGTCTTTAAAAGAAAAGTAAGTTAGAAAGTTGAGATTATTGCTTTTGTTAATCTCCCAGGCTAAGACTAGCCTTGAATCCATGCAGCTGTGCCACAGCCACGCTTGTCTTGGCTTCTCCCAGCCCAGCTCCCTGAGCTCAGAGACAGCCGCTCCATCCCAGAAACTCAGCTTTGCCTTAGCCTTTTCACCAGGCTGGCTCCAGCTTATCTTTGCTTTTTGTTCTTCACTACAGAGGTGCTGATATAAATCCTCTTTTTCAACAACAGACAAGATGCAAACCACTGCTTCATTAAAACACGAAACTGACAGCTCTCTCACACAGCTATGAATGGGGGAAGGAAAGGCAGGAAGGAGACTGTTCTCTACAATCCTGGTGTTATCTTCTGCTTTGGTCTCCCTGTTATTCTGTACCGGACAAGCTGGATGCCGAGAAATGGCAGTGTCTGCTGCTCTTCCCTCGCTTGTCTCTGCCTCTGCATAGCTGGAAACGCCAGAGGTGGGGAAAGGGGGAAGGGAGGGTGCTGCCTCCCCCTGTACAGCTCGGGCCGACTGATGGGAAGAGGGAAATGAGCCTGCTGCTTCCCGCCCCACGCTGCTCTCTGCAACATTCCTTCTGACCACCCTTTTCAGGGCTGCCTTATCAGTGACTGTGCTTGCCAGAGCAACCTCGGGAAAGCTACCGGTGCCTCCCTGCTCTGTATATTTGATCTCTTCCCACCGTTTCTCTTTTCGTAACACTTGCCTTCTCAAAGATGTTTCGGGGCTTGTTAGATGCTTCCATTTCTGCAAAACCAAAGCTAGAGGGGACTCCACTGGAGTCTCCTCTTCCATGGATTGCATACAACCCATGCTGACAAGTTACAGGCAAGGGAAAAAAACTTTTCAGCACCCAGATTTGAACTGCTGGCCTCAGGAATACCAAGCAAGCTCACTCCTCCAAGTGCTATGTTACCGCTTCAGGCTAAGACAGAGTGATGTAATCCCAGAGAGATATTCCTCTCCTTTCCAGCTGCATTCAGCTAACATGAAACCCCTGAGCACTCTGCTTTGCCCTTCCCGAAGCAACAAGGGACCAAACCGTCCCTCACCCAGGCAAAACACCCTTTTGCCCACCAGGCTGAGAAACTGACTGGCCAGATCAGCTATACCTCCCAGCCCAACGTATTCCCAGTTCCAGGGAAAAACCTTCCCTTAGTTTGCTAGCAAAAATACCCAAAGGAACTGCTCCTTTTATCTCACCCAGTTGTTAGGAGTTTCAAAGGTCACTGAAGGAATCCTCCAAAATGTGCCGGCAGTAGAGAATTCCCGCAGGATGAAACTTCTTGCTCTGGAGTCCCTCGTGGTTCCAGGGTGCTGGATTCTCTGATTCCACCTTTCGCTCGCCAAACTGATGCCGTGAATGACCCTTCCCCCCAAAAACAGGACTTCGAGCCACGTTAGTGTAGGGTAAGATAAAAAGTAAAGGTCCTTTAATAACACAGGGCCTACAGCCCACAGGAATACAGGATGACATGCATGTGTCTTAGTTCTTCTTTCCATGGCTTTTATAATAAGATCCCTCCAATCATTGCTTTACACATTTCTCAGTCCAGCCCCAGTCCCACCCCTGGTCCAACCCCCTGGAATTGGGTCTGGGGTCGTCAGGACCCTCTGTCTTCATCAGCTCTTCTTCCTCAGGCACACAAAGGTCTCTTGGAGCTTATCCAATTCTGGCTTTTGGGTTACTCTGACCTATGTTTATGTTTCATTCTGTAGGCCTTCTGATATCCTTCAGCTCTTTACCTTGGAAAGGAGTCTAAACAAGATTAATTAACTAAAGGAATTTGCGCTCCCTGTTCTGGGACAGGGGAAGTGATAGAAAGGCATTAAACTTAAACTGTTAGAAATATTAACCCTCTAAAAATCTACAACTACTGTGTTCCTAAAATCTACAAAATGTGAAAATCAGAACAAAAACCCTTTCGGCATCACAGTAATGCAAAGACCCATCAGGTCCAGCCCCATAGAAAAGGAAAGTCATATTTCTTATGCTGTGTGTACAGAAGGCAGTAGGTGTTGGGTTGTGCCTCAGAACACTCAAGCAGATCTGATCAAGTGCACCCACGAGCCAAGGCAAACACTGAGCAGAGTGAGGGGCAGTGAGTGGGGGCCTGACATGCAGAAGGAGCAGATTGCTGGGGGAGGAACTGCCTTTCCTGTGCCATGACCAGGGCACATCCCACTGCAGGAAAAGCCCCAGGCCAGCCCCAGCACACTGAAGGCCACGGGCACAACTGCAGAGTGACTTGGTGGCACCTCTGCCAGGGAGAGCCTGAAACCCCAAATGCATCTTGGCAGCAGCAGGTCCTGCCAGTCCATGGCCAGGAGCCCTCCCTTGCCAGCCCAGCCTGGTGGGCAGCACTGCAGAGCTGCTGGTTAAGGGTGTTCTTTCTTGCTGGGCTCTGCAAAGCCACTTCTGCTACAGGAGCCTCATGGGGAAGCAATTGGGCCCCAGCAACTTGGAGACAAGATATTAATCAAAACCTGCTCATGCTGTTGCCAAACCCCTCTGAAATGATTGGGGTAATAAAACCCCCTAACACTGCATGTTTGGTGTTAGAAAGGAAGGCATCACTTTATTCCCATTCTCTGTGTGTGTGTCCAACAGAAATCCTTTCACACAGACACCAATGCATCACAAAGAAATCAATGTTCATTGGTTCTAAATGACATAATTTTATTGAACTAATTTTGAAATAATATTGAATTAATTTTTATCTTCTATTTGTTATGGACTTCTCCCTCTCTGTGCTAATTAGTCCATATTTTTAGTCTTTTTCTCCTGTTTGGGACTTTCCATCACATCTACTAAGTCCTTGTTAGCCATCTTCTTTATCTACTGGTTTCTGCAAATGTCCTTGTGATCCATAAATTCTGCATTCCAGATGTCCAACATCGACAGTACATCTTTCTATCCCAGGCTTTGTTCATCAAAGCATATCAAGGTTGACTTAACAAAACTTAGAGAATTAGTACTTTTCCCAAGCTGTGTTCTCACAGTGGTAGGTTAAATTCTGCTGAGTGCTGGCTGAAAGAGATTTAAGGCCCAACACACAACTTGTCATTAATTCAAGCAGTTCATTAAAAGGCTAATTAAAACCATTATGAAATTAGAAAAGTTATTTCCTACAATCTGAGCAGAGACCAGACAGGGGCAGAGGGAAGGGGAGGCCAGGCATGGGGGATATGGCTGGAATGTGATGGTTGTGAGGTCACTTCCACTGCAGCAGCCTGGGTGGCCCTCAGGAGACATTCTGGCCAGGGAGCATTGTGAGGTCATCCAGCACATCAGGAAACCCACACAAAAGAAATTCCATCTGGGGGAGGAGAAGGAGTGGGGCAGGTGGGAGAGCCCCCCCAGGTTCTGATTCTGGGGGCAGCTCTGTCACACAACCCCACCAACCCTGGCAGGCAGGAAGGCAGCCTGGGCTTGTGGCCACCCTGCTCTGCACTGGCCCTGAAACTGCGGAAAAACCTTTTCCTCATGTCCAGGTTGAACATTCCCTGTTTCTCCCAACACCCCTTGCCTTTCATCCTCTTCACATGCCAGCTCCAGCCAAACCTTCCCTCCCTCAAAGAACCAAGTCCCCCTATTTAATTTTTTATTTTGCCAACTGTCCTTGCTGTCACCTCCTGGCGGTGGCTTCATGGCCCCTGTCACAGCCAGTCCTGGCCCTGCACTGACCCAGCTCTGCTGCCCCACAGATGCTGCATCAGGAAGGGAAGGTCCATGGGGAGGGAAATGCACAGGAACTCATCCTGGAAGGGACCTCGGGAGGGTTCTGGGACAAACCAAAACACAGTGAGTGGGGAAAGGGAGACAAGGATGGGCTGTTTGTGTGCTCTGCCATGTCAGGAGAAGATGTAGAGCTCCAGAGACACCCAGACAATGTGGATCCCTCAGGGGATGATCTCAGACAGCGGCTCCCAGGCCTCTGCCAGTCACTGGTTACTCTGGTTTGATGGTCACAGGTGGTTGCACCCACTCACCCACACACCCACCAGTCTGGGCCCCCAAAGAACACAAGACCTTATGGTCTGTGCCTCCAACTCCAGTGGCAGGCACTTGGATCTCCCTCCAAACCCAGAGCACAGAGATGCCCTGTCCCAGAAGTTTCTGACAATGGAGGGATTAGGAAAATGGAACAGACTGTGGGATCAATTTCAGGGCACAGCCAGGGAAAGGCACTGAGCAGTCACCTGTTTGCACATGATCAGCTCTTTCATCACCTTTTCTATTTTCTCATGTCTGTTCCTCCACAAATGACTTTGGTCATTTCCTGGACATCCCATGGCAAGTCTTGTACAGTCCCTAAATGCACTTTCTGGCTGCCCATCCTCAGTCTCAGGACCTGAGTGAGAAAACCCCCAACCTCAGCTGCAAGGCCATCCTGGGGGGCTGTCACTGATCACTTGGGGAGCCTTTCATGCAGAGATGTTGGAAATCTCTATTAGTTCCTTTATAACTTTTGAGTTTTGAAAGGTTCCTCCAAAGTCATTGAAATTCATGTCCCTAAAAGGACAATTTTTTCATTTTCATAAAATGTTGGGGATTAGGTCACATTAAAATGACAACATGGTGCATGTCAGTATATGCAACCCTGTGGAGAAGGTGTTGGGCATATAAGAATAAAAGACTAAAAAACTGTTTGGATTGGAAGAGACCTAAACCAGACACTAGTCCAAGGACCTTTGCATTAGCCACGGACACCTTCCACAAGTTCAGGCTGTACAAAATTCCCAAACTTGGACAGATCCAGGGATGGGGTTTCCAGTTACTTAATAAGCTGGCCCAGGTTCCTGCCACCCTCAGCACAAAATATTTCTTCCTGACATCCAATGGAAATCTCCTTTCATTCAGTACCAGTTCCTGTGCCTTGTTCTGCCAATACAACCCTTGGCCAAAAGTGTCCCTGTGTCTTTCCTGCAATAAGAGCACAACATTTTCATGGCTAAATACCAGAGATATCGTATGAAGGGGTTTGGAAGCCTCCAAGCCCTGGGCCCAGCGTGGTGGAGACTGAGGAAAGAACCAGAGAAGCCTGAGAGGCCTTGAAGGGAAAGTGGGGAGGTCCAGACTGCACACAAGGAGAAAGGAATTTCTGCCCAAGGGAAGTGCTGTGGTGCAACACATCCCCCTGAAGGAGTCTGGATCAGTCCAAGGCTTTGTGCTCCAAGGCAGAGCCAGGGAGGAGGGAGAGATGTCAGTGCAGGAAGGGGCCAGCGAGGTGGGGCAGCCGGGGGATGCCGACAGCCTGCAGGGAAAGGGGCAGGGCATGGACACCGTAGGACAGCCTGGGCTGGAGAGGAGACAGGGATGTGCAGAAGCTGAAAGGCCCCAAGAGAGCCAAGTTGTGCAGGCCTTTGGCCATGGCTGCTGTGTGTGCCCCTGATGGCATGAGGAGACAAGTGAGCCTTGCAGCCCTGGGGCCTCATTGCCTCCTTGTCCCTGCTCAGCAGCCTGGGAGGTGCCACCCCATCCTCCTGCCCTTGGCATTGCACATCCCACATCCCAGTGCCCCAGGAAGAGCTCAGAGCAATGGGGAAGAGACAGGATCTCTCTTCCCAGGGCTGGGTGTCATGGCTGTGACCTTTGGGTTAATGAAATGCTTCTTACTTTCCTCAGCATCAGAGTGACCTTTCTTTCCTAGTCCATATTTGTCATCATTGTCTCTTTGTTTTCTAACTGGAATCTGGGGACACTTTCTCAGTTATGTCCCTCAGAGGGACCCATTAACTACAAAAGAAACCTTAAAGTTTGATTCTGACTTGGGTTTCTCATGAGGTTCCTGCACCTTTCCTCAGGGTCTGATGTTCAGGGACTCGGCACCAACCCCCCCAGAGGGCCATTAAATGCCCTGGGCTGTTGCTGTGCTGCTGAGCTGGGCCGGGCTCCTGGCACACAGGGAGCTCCTGGCAAGCGGGCAGCGCTGCAGAGAGACAGCTCTGCCCAGGAGCAGCTCCTGTGCACAGCCCAGCAGGGCTCAGGGCACTGCCTGCACACACCCAGGGCAGAAAAGCAGGGCAGAGAGAGGTTACACACAGTCTGGACTGTGATGAAAGTTGAGAGGAAGATCCACAGAAGAGGAATCTTTCCAGGCTTTCAGAAGGTAAGTTTGCATGAAGGGCAATGTATGTGCAGTCTGTGGGAAGATCTCCCAATGCTGGCACATCCCACAGCCTGGGGGGTCTCTAATGTGGGATATCACAGTTTCTCTGGTGCTGAAGAGGAGGACGGGCTGCAAAGCAGGAACTCTCTGCTGCACCATCCCTGGGACATCCCAGCAGGGTTTCCTTCCCCCAGGGATGGCTGCAGGGTTTGAATCCAGGCTGTGCCACCCAGGCTGCCCCAAACTGTCCTGCAGAGCAGGGTCCTGCAGCCCAGGGTGCTGTGCCAGGGCAGGAGCTCTGCCACCTGCCAGGGGCAGCTCTCAGCTGGTCTGGGGAGCTCCCTCAGTGCTCGGGGAGAGGCTGTGGGTGGAAAGAGCAAACCCTGGCAGGGCAGGGGAGAAGAGGTTTCTTCTGCTGTCAAGTGAGAGTTTCATAGGTGAGGACTGCTTATAGAACCACAGCACTGCAGGATATTTTCCAGGGGATACTTCAAGGACAACGTGAAAGGAGGGATTTCTAGCAAGCTCTCGAGCCACATGCCTGCTGGTTTGTCATGCAGAGGGAACTCTGAGGAGCTGCACAGGGGCTGAGAACTATCCGGCATTGTTGGTGTCTGGGAGGTGGCACAGCTGGCTCAGGGTGACACTGCCCTGAGTGCCCACCTGGTTCTGCCCTGGCTTCTCCCAGCCGGACCCTCAGTGTGCATTTCCTTTTTCCTCAACTTGCTCATGTTACTGGGGTTGTTTCCTCTTTCTCTCAGTCAGGCTCACTGGGAATGGGAGTTCAAGCTACAGAGAAAATCACTGATCCTGTGATCCCCCACAGGCAGGTGGGTCCCTGGCAATGAGACATTCCAATTTTCCTCTGACCTGTAGGGCTGTCAGTAGTGAATTCTGTGTGCCTGGAGAATGAGGTGTGTTTCCCAGAATCAAACCCCATTGTCAGGACACTTGGCTCTTCTCTGAGATGTCCTTCCAAGCTGGGAGCTGCTCTCAAGAATGCAAATTATCTTCATAGCACAATTGTGTTATCTGAAATCCCCAGTGCAGAGGGGCAGAGATGCTCTGCCCATCCCAGGAAATGCTGTTGGGTTGGTGAGATGAGCCACGTGTGTCCTTGAGACCTTGAGCCAGGCTGAGAAATTGAGTGGTCTGTGATGGAACTCTCTGCTCTCAACAGTGTCTCGTGGCATTTCAGACAAAAATGGGAGTGTGATCAGTCTGTCTGAAGAAGGTCCAAGTCCAGGTCAGCTGGAAGAAGGCAAAGGGACAGAGCAACTCCCCTCACTCTGCATTAAGCCACAGACATCGTCCTGTTTGGGAAGCCCTGCTCTGCTCTTCCTCAGGGCAGCATAAATACTGAGGGGTTCTGACATCCAGGAAAACTCCACAGGGAAGATGAGGGGAGTCAGAAACAAAACACCCAAACCTCTGAAACTGTCTTCTGGAATCCTGAAATATTCTCAAAAATGGGAGTGCAGATGCCCATGAGAACTTTTGCTTCAGGAGCAGTTTCATCTGACACAGCTGAACACCAGGATGGGCCCTGCCCCCACCATGGCCATGACCCCCCTGGAGCAGAGCAGGGCTGACCCTCACAGCCAGTGGGCAGAGGGGCTGCTCCTCGTGGGAAATGTAGTGAGCACCAAGCAGGGCTCCAGCCATGGATATGAAGCAGTTTCCTGAGAAAGGAAAAGTGGGGAGTGTGAGCAGAAGGGAAAGGGGTATTGGGACATGGCTGTAATTATTCTCAGAAATATCTCATCTGATTTGTCACTGTTATTTCCTCCTTGGACAGTGCCCCACCTCCAGAAGCAGCAAATGCCCAACAGCAGCTCCATCAGCCAGTTCCTCCTCCTGCCATTGGCAGACACGCGGCAGCTGCAGCTCCTGCACTTGTGGCTCTTCCTGGGCATCTCCCTGGCTGCCCTCCTGGGCAACGGCCTCATCATCAGCGCCATAGCCTGCGACCACCACCTGCACACCCCCATGCACTTCTTCCTGCTCAACCTGTCCCTCACAGACCTGGGCTGGATCTACACCACTGTCCCCAAAGCCATTCACAACTCCCTCTGGGACACCACAACCATCTCCTATGCAGGATGTGTCACACAAGTCTTTTCCTTTTCCTTTTCCATGTCGACAGAGTTTTCCCTCCTCACCATCATGTGCTACGACCGCTACGTTGCCATCTGCAAACCCCTGCACTATGGGACCCTCCTGGGCAGCAGAGCTTGTGCCCACATGGCAGCAGCTGCCTGGGCCAGTGGCTTTCTCAATGCTCTGCTGCACACAGCCAATACATTTTCCCTGCCCCTGTGCCATGGCAATGCCCTGAGCCAGTTCTTCTGTGAAATCCCACAGATCCTCAAGCTCTCCTGCTCACACTCCTACCTCAGGGAAATTGGGCTCCTTCTGGTTACTGCCTGTTTAGTGTTTGGTTATTTTGTTTTCATAGTTTTCTCCTATGTGCAGATCTTCAGGGCTGTGCTGAGGATCCCCTCTGAGCAGGGACGGCACAAAGCCTTTTCCATGTGCCTCCCTCACCTGGCCGTGGTCTCCCTGTTTCTCAGCACTGACGTGTTTGCCCACCTGAAGTCTCCCTCCTTGTCCTCTCCATCTCTGGATGTGGTGGTGTCAGTTCTGTACCTGGTGGTGCCTCCAACTCTGAACCCCCTCATCTACAGCCTGAGGAACCAGGAGCTCAAGGATGCTGTGAGGAAAATGATGACTTGATGCTCTCCAGAAGCATAAAACTGTTGTTTCTGTTGATGTCTGCATAGCATTCGGACTGGAACTCATTTCATCCCCATCCTGTTTTCTCAGCACTTTGGTGGGGGTCATGTGATCAGTTTATGCACAAATAATTTTTTTAATTATCCTCCTTTATAATCTAGTATGTTTCTTTGGAGTTTGACCCAGAGACTGTCTAAATGAGGATTTGTTCCACTTGAGTAGTTACACAAAATAAAGGACAGTGCAGTGACTTGTTTGATCCTTCTTCTTAGGCATTCAGAAAGGACAGCTCACTGCAGGACAGTGCATGTTTACAGAGAGGAGGGGACTCTTCAGAGCTGCCCTTTCTGCTTCCACACTCTCCTAAGCCCTTGTGTTGGTCCAAGGCCTTGGTTCTCTGCCAGCTTGGTCACATCCTGCTGTGTGTCCATCCTGGGCTCACAGCCAGGAACAGGCCATGGGCACTGCTGGGACACAGCTGGGCTGCACAACAGCAGCTCCATCAGGAAAGGGGTTCTCCTGAGGGCAGGACAGGAAGGCTTTGGGCTTCCTCTGAAGTTGCTCTTAAGAACATGCCTAAGGAAGAGACATTCAAGAGGCAACTTGTGCTGCTTTGTCTGCCCATGGCTCAGTGTGATGAGATCAGGGTCCCAGTGTGACTTTCAAAGGACTTAGTTCTGCTTCAGGTTTTACTTGTTGGTGGCCAGAGACCATGCAGATGAGATTAACCTTCCTGGGGCTCAACAGCTTGTGACAGGGCTGATGGCAGGAAAGTGATTTGCTTAAGACACTTTGGAGCTGCCAGGAGAACACGAGACCTGCAGCAACAGTGTGAGCAGGAGCTGACAGTGAATAGAGCCCAAGGAGACCAGGCCTGTCCAGCTCGGAGTCACCCAGAGATAATATTCTACATCTGAGTGTGAACTGAAAAAAAAGAGCCCTGCAACCCCAGGGAATACAGCAGGTTGAGGGAAAGGAGGCATGTGATTCATTTTACTTTCAATAAACATTCATAGTCTGGATCCACTGCAGCCCCCAGACCCATCTCCCAGCACTGGAACAAGGCAGGGCCCCTCTGAGCACCCTCCATGACCACACAAGAGCTTGTGTGGCAGGGGCTCAGTGGCAGGGACCACCATCAGCTGGCTCTGCCTCCCAGCCTGACCAGCACAGCCCAGCAGAGCCCCCCATGGCCCCAGGCACCGCAGCCCCTGTGCCCTGCAGAGCAGCATCCCCAGCTCGGGGGCTGTGGGGAGCACGGGGAGGGGCTGCAGGAATGGCTGGTCAGGCCAGCACAGACGTGTTTCCCTGGGGAAAGGCTCTGTGGGGAGATGGGATGTGCCAGAAGAAGAGCAGGACAGGCTGTGTGTGTAGAGGAGCCATGGAAAGAGGCTCTCCAGTCCCTGGAGCTGTAGGTGATGCCCGCAGAGCCCCACGATTGATTCTCTCCTGCTGTCCTGGGGAGTGTGGGTGGCCCTGGGGCTGCAGGAGATGCCTGAGATGATGGTCTCCTGAACATTCCAGACACAGAGTCACTGTCCCTGACCTCCTTTGCCTCCATTTCTTGCTGCAGGGCCAGACATGATTGTGCTGCTCTGTGGGGCTGGGGCTGGGGCAGGTGGATTGGTGGGACCAGGGAGGGGCTGGACTGGGCCATGCCAGGGAGAGGGAAACTCCAGTGTTGAGCTGAAGTGTGTGAGTGTGCAGGGTGGGGGCTCTGCAGGGCTGAGGTGCCTCCAGCCCCGGGCAGTGGCAGCAGGAGCCCAGGGAGACACTGCACCTGCTGCCAGGAACTGTCTGTGTGTGTGCAAGGGAAGGACTCGTGTCTCTGAACAGCCCTGGGGGTGTGAGCAGGGCATGAGCCCAGCTCAGGTGTGGGCACCTGTCAGAGCCCTGACATTTCTGGCTGTGACTGCAGGAACAACCTCCCTGTCCCAGGGAGATTCATCTCACCATCCTTGAGCATGCCCATTGCAAATGTCCATGTCTCCTCCATCCCTCTCCTCTGCCTTTATGTCCCTTTCTTCCCACACCAGGAAACAGCCTGGGGGAGTCTCCCCTGTGCAGTCAGAGAGGCTCTGTGAGCAGGAGTGACAGTGTTCTCCAGAAGGTGCATTTGTCCCCCTTGACATGGCCCAGAGCTCAGGACTGTGAAAACATTCCCAGGCACACACAGCTTGGAAAGATCATGGAACGCAAATTGGGAGAGGAAGAACAGAAGAGGCAAAATTAGGGATATGAAACCATCCCAGAGAAGTTCAGTAGCTCCTCTGAGTAATGTTTCTGCATTCAAAACACTGGTAGGAAATGTACTCTGATAAATAGCTGCACAAATATTTTCAGATAAACAGTGAGTGAATCAGATTAATAGAACAAGTGTGTGGTCTTGTCAGTAAAAAGAAAATGATGAAAAAACCTTGAAATTAAAAATAAACAGCACATCATAATGATAGGCAAGAAAGTCTTCAACAATTACCAGGATTTCTTGTCTGCAGAGGTTTCAACTACCTCCTAAAACCCACACTCCTGGCTTCAGGCCATGACTTCCCAGAGCAGTCACAGAGTTGGCCACTGCCCCAGAGATGCCCCAGGGCAGCTCAAGGACCCAAGTGTGAAAAGTCCCCCAGAGTGTCTGTGAGCCCTTCTGGAACAGGAGCTGCTGGGCAGGAAGGACCAGCTGGGGAGGGGCAGGGAATCCCCCCCTGCAGCACTGCTGGCCAGGCTGAGGAGGGTCCTCTCCAGCACAGCAGAACATCCTGTCCCCTTGGGGGCTGGGCTGTCAGGTGTGTTCCCAGAACTGACTGGCCAAGCTGGGCAGGCAGATGCTCAGGGATCATGAAGGGTGTCACAAAGCTGAGTCCATGCAGCTGAAGGATTTGGGGAGGTCAGGAGGAACTGGGACAAAAGGGATGGGATATTTGGGGGAGGAAAGAGGGGCTTGGCCAACAGAGAGGAAAGATTTTGGTGAGATAAAACCAAGTTCAGGTAATGCTGAGGGTGTTGAAACACTGACTGTGCAAACACTCCTGATGGACCTTTACCTATAATTTGTGTACCATTGCAACTTCTGTGAGGATAACTTGATACTCCTAATTTCACCCCCAGCAATCTTCTCTCAGGAACCAAAGGGACCCTGGGACACTGTGGAAAGCCTTGGAACCAAGGGGCCATTCTGACACTTGGGAACCTCATGGAATCAGAGTTCCTTTGTGACCCTGCAGGACCTCAAGGAAACAGAAGCCCATTTTGACCCTGTGGAGCCTCATGGAATCCAGGGATCATTGTGACACTACAGGGCCTCATGGACTCCAAGGAACCCCGGGACACTGCAGAAATTCATGGAATCAAGGGGACATTATGACACTCCAGGGTGTCATGGATTCAAAGGAATCCTGAAATATTTTGGAATCTGATGGAATCATTGTGCAACTGTAACACTACAGAAACTTATGGAATCAAGAGGCAATTCTGACCTTTCAGGGCCTCATGAAACAAAAGGGACCCTGGGACACTGTGGAAACTGATGGAAAATGGGACCATTGGGACACTGCAGGGCCTGAAGGAACCAAAGGTATCCTGGGACACTGCAGAGCTCACGGAACCAAAGGGATCATTGTGACATGTGGGGCCTCTTGGAACAAAAGGGGTCTTGAGACAGTTTTTAACCTCATAGACTCAAGGGGTCATTGACACACTGTGGAACCACAGGGAACCAGGATGCCACCTGGACACTGCAGGGCCTCACAGAACTAAAGCAATCCTGTGACAGTATGGAACATTGGGGACATATTTTGGGTCTGGCTGAGCTGGAGCTCATTTACCCACAGCAGCCCTCCCAGTGCTGGGCTTTGTGTTGGGAGCTGGAAAGGTGCTGAGAACACACCAATGTATTGGCTACTGCTGAGCAGGGCTGGCACAGCCCCACCACTGCAACGTTCCTTCCTGAACTGAGGGCAAGGTCCTGGGAAGGGACACTGTCAGGCCAGCTGAGCCAGACTAACCAGAGGGATATTCCAAACCATGGGATGTCAGCTCAGATATAAAAGCTGAGGAAAGGAGGAGGAAGGGGGGTGTTCATTGTTTCCAATGTTTGCCTGCTGAGCAGCTGCTCCGTGTGCTGAAGCCTGGCTTGCTGGGACATGGCCAGAAATCACTGATGATGGGGAGTAGAGAATAAATCTTGTAATTTTCCTCTTTCTTTGTGTGCAAACTTTGGCTTTTGATTTAGTAAAGTGCCTTATCCCAACCCAACAGTCATTTTTTATTCTATTCTCTCTCCCCTGTCCATCTGCCACTGCTGGGGACTGGAGGCACCTCAGCCCTGTGGGGTGTCACCTGCTCTGCCCCTCTCTGAGATGCCCCACGGCCTGAGGGATGGACACAGGGGGAGCTCTGTGCTCAGAAGCACATCCCAGTGCTGCATCCTGGGGGTTTTCCAGGGGATGTGGGGCCCAGAGTGAAGTGACCTCGAGACACTGTGTGTCCCACAGCCCTTCCCAGCACCTCCAGGATTAGCTGATGGTCTTTGTGTTCTCTTGGGTTCATCTCCCCCACATACACACTGTGCATGCTGAAGTTTCCTCTGTACAATTGCAGCATGGCCTTGTGAGCTGCTCATTTGGTGTCCCCATGGAGGGACAAACAACCTGTCAGTGGTGGGTGAGAGGCCAGGGCTGGGAATGGTGTTTGCAGGGAGTGATCTGTGACAATTGCCCTGGGGCCCCTTGCCCAGGGTGTCCAGGAAACAAAGACAAAGCCCAGACCCTGCTCTGCTGCTCCTTCAGGTGTGTCCCTGGAGGTCTGGCTGTGGAAGGGACACTGCTGTGCCCTCTCTTGCTCTCACACACTTTGGCTCTTCACTGTGCTTTTCTGCAGCAGGGCAGTTTCCTGGGGCTTCACAGCCTATGAGAAGACACCAGTTCCTTACAGCCCCAGGACTTGTCACCTCCTCACCCACTCCATAGAGCTGTGGAGGTGTCCTACTGCTCTCCTGCACTCCCCATTCCACACCCCACATCACTCTGCTCCAGGAGCATCCTGTGAGGAACCAGAGATGGGTGGCAGGGCTTGGCTGTCCTGCTTGGCAAAGTCCATCAGGCACTTTCACAGCCACATTCCACAGTCCCTTTTCCACCTGTAACCAGTAACTCTGAGCTGCTGCTTCCCCAGACCCAGGGAGGGTCTTTTTGTCTGCTCATTCCCTCCAGGGTCTCTTTTCAGTCATGGCCTCAGTGGGGTTTGCTGACACTCTCAGGAACTTGAAGGTTTGATGATGAATTTTTCTTTTTTAGAGTTTTTTTTCAGTTTTCAAATCTTCAGTTCAGGAATTCAGTGCCAGAGTGCTCATTAACATTCAAAACATCCTAACAAGACAAGCCTTTGGGAATAATTTATATTAAGGCTTCAATTCTTTTATGCTTCATATAGACAGATACCAGAAGTGAATTCAAAGTGAGTTAGTACAGTGACAAAAAATGAAGAAATACAGTTTTTGTCCCATTTCCTTTTTCCTGTTTACACACTGAGAGCAGCAAACCCTAATTGATATTGTTCCCAAGCACCAGGGATGGTCTCCTTGTCTGCTCTTTCCCTTCATGGTCTCTTTTCACTGATGGCATTTTAACAAAACAAACCCCTGGGAATAATTTACTTTTACATTTTCAAATCTTCTGTGGTCAATTACAGAGATCTCAGAAATGCATTCAAAGTGAACATCTTATACTTTAAAAACAAAAACAGAAGCAAAAATCTGTCTTTTGCGTAGCCTGTTTATTTTTGCCTGTTTATACATTATTATCAGCAATTCCCTATTGATATTGACCCAGAGCATCTCCTAATTCAGTGTGAATAGATATGAAAATCAAGACCCTTTTTGTCTGACAATCCATCAGACTTTATCCCTAATCCCCACCCCACCACTTCCCTCATCACATCCCTGGCACTCAAAGCAGCCTTGTGCAATCTGAGCTTCCTCCACTAAAGGCTGGACCTGCAGGTTTCAGCTCCTGGGCACCAACTCCCACCTGCTGTACTTGGAGAAAGAGCTGCAGGAGACACACAGGGATGTTCATGTATTGTCAGCAAACAAAACCAAAGGAAGGCACAGCTCAAAAATAGAAGAAATTCCTCTGCTGTATTTTAAGTTCACATTACTGACGTCCACTTTCCACACCAGGCAATTTTAGACCAATGGAAAACATGTTATGTGTCAGGCACAGATCTAAAGGTCCCTCCAAGCGCTCCCTACCCCAATTCTGTCCATTTTGCTCTTTGCACACAAGAAGTCACACACTGAAGTCAGAAGTTCCCTTGATCCAGAGCAGGAGGAAAAGAGAGAAAGTGAATGAATTACTTTGTTGTGCAGAGCTAAATCTCCACTAATCCAAATATTTTGGGGTTACAGGAATTTTATTGGGCATGTTCTGCAGCATTTGTTCAGATGACAACAGGTTAGGTGGGATTGTTGATCTGCTGGAGTCCAAGAAGGCTCTGCAGAGGGGTCTGGACAGGCTTGATTTATGGGCCCAGGCCAACCGGATGAGGTTCAGCAATGCCAAGTGCTGGGTCCTGCCCTGGAGTCACAACCACTCCAAATCCCTGGTCATGCCCTGTAACTGTTCTCCACATCCTGTCCTGTGTCCTTAATCCCTCCATTTCAAGGAACGTTTTGGAATAAGGGAGCTTTGTACTCTGGGTATGGAGGGAGATCCAAGTGTCACTGGAGTAGGAACTCATCAGGTTTGTGCTCTTTAGGGGTTGAGGAACTGGTGACACTTAGAGACACAGAAAATCTCCCTTCATTGCCCACAGTACAAATTAAACAGGATACAATTTTTAAACTCCGCAGCTCTTTGTGCATCTTTCCTCAGCCACAGCAACCAGGATAAGCCCCGTCCTTGCTGTGCTGGTCCCACAGCCCAGGGTGCTCCTGGCCTCCCTTGCTGCCAGGGCACACGGCTGCCTCCTGCCCAACTCCTGCCCACCCACAGCTGCCTTACAGGGCTGCTCCCAGCCAGGCAGCTCCCAGCCTGTGCCATGGCCAGGGCAGTGCCCTGCAGGGGCACACACTGCCATGTGTCCCTCTGCCATTGCAGGAGGTTCCTGCCAAGACGGGCTCTCCTCCTCCCTGAAGCTTTCCCTGAGCACAGAGGCCTGAGAGACCTTTCCAGTCAAGACTCAGGCAGAGAAGCCATGGAGTCCCTCAGCCCCACAGCAGTGTCTGCTGGAATTAAATCCCCCTCCCCATCCCACAGCAGCCCTGCATTTCCCTCCTTCAGCCTTGGTCTCCAGCACAGCCACTGAGGCTCTTTTGGCTCTTGACTTTTCCTGCAGCCACCAACTCCAGGGGAGCTTTGCCTTCCCCACAGTCCAACGTTCACAACACAGGCCATGCCCAGGAATTCCTTGTCTGTGCCTGGCCTTGCTGTCAACCCCTGGCAGAGATTCCATGGCCCCTTTGTGCCCCACTGCCCCACAGCTGGTCCCACAGCTCCCTGTGCAGCCCAAACCCAGGCCAGGAGCATCCATGGTGGGGAATGGCCCCTCTGATGCGATGCCCAGGGCAGTCCTTGGCCTTGGTGACAGAAGACTGGGTGGCTAATAAGCTATGATAAAATTAATAGTTACTTCTTTTTTATAACAGTGAAGTTACAAGGAGAAAAAAAAGGAAAATTGTATAAGAGGAGAGACTTGGTCTCTCATGAAATGCACTGGGTGTCACTGACAGAGCAAAGCAGGCAGTCTCTTCCTGCTGAAAAGCATCCAGTCATCATTTTCCTCACAGCATCCTTCAGCTCCTGGTTCCTCAGGCTGTAAATGAGGGGGTTTAGTACTGGAGGCACCACCGAGTACAGAACTGCCACCACCAGATCCAGGGATGGGGAGGACATGGAGGGAGGCTTCAGGTAGGAAAACATACCAGTGCTGACAAACAGGGAGACCACGGCCAGGTGAGGGAGGCACGTGGAAAAGGCTTTGTGCCGTCCCTGCTCAGAGGGGATCCTCAGCACAGCCCTGAAGATCTGCACATAGGAGAAAACCATGAAAATGAAACATCCCATAAATAAAAGAACACTAGCCACAAGAAGCCCAAGTTCCCTGAGGTAGGAGTGTGAGCAGGAGAGCTTGAGGATGTGGGAGATTTCACAGAAGAACTGGCCCAGAGCATTGCCCTGGCACAGGGGCAGGGAAAATGTATTGGCTGTGTGCAGCAGAGCATTGAGAAAGCCACTGGCCCAGGCAGCTGCTGCCATGTGGGCACAAGCTCTGCTGCCCAGGAGGGTCCCGTAGTGCAGGGGTTTGCAGATGGCAACGTAGCGGTCGTAGCACATGATGGTGAGGAGGGAAAACTCTGTCGACATGGAAAAGGAAAAGGAAAAGACTTGTGTGACACATCCTGCATAGGAGATGGTTGTGGTGTCCCAGAGGGAGTTGTGAATGGCTTTGGGGATAGTGGTGTAGATCCAGCCCAGGTCTGTGAGGGACAGGTTGAGCAGGAAGAAGTGCATGGGGGTGTGCAGGTGGTGGTCGCAGGCTATGGCGCTGATGATGAGGCCGTTGCCCAGGAGGGCAGCCAGGGAGATGCCCAGGAAGAGCCACAAGTGCAGGAGCTGCAGCTGCCGCGTGTCTGCCAATGACAGGAGGAGGAACTGGCTGATGGAGCTGCTGTTGGGCATTTGCTGCCTCTGGATGTGGGGCACTGTCCAAGGAGGAAATAAGAGTGACAAGTCAGGGGAGAGGTTTCTGAATGCCGCCAGACACTGTTAAAAGCAGACAAAGCCATCACAGGCCACTAAATATCTCAGCCTGTCTCAAAGTCCCAAGATCCCAAGGATACACATGGCTCATATCACCAACCCAACAATATTTCCTGGGATGGGCACAGCATCTCTGCTCCTCTCCACTGGGGATTTCAGATAACATAATTGTGCCATGAGGATTATTTGCATTCTTGAGGGCAGCTCCCATCTTGGAAGGACACCTCAGAAGAGACACAAATGTCCTAACAAAGGAGATTGATTCTGGGAAAAACACCTCATTCTCCAGGCCCACAGACTTCCCTGCCTATAGCCCCACTGGTCACAGGAAAATTGGAATGTCTCATTCCCAGGGAGAAAATTTTGAGGGGGATCACAGGATCAGTGATTGAGTCTGTAGTTCGAACTCTCCTTCCCTGTAAGCCTGACTGAGAGAACAAGGAAAGAACCTCAGTAACAAGGGCAAGTTAAGAAACCAGGAAATACACAGGGAAGGTCCAGTGGGGAGAGACCAGGGTGGAGCTCACTGGAAACTCAGGGCAGCATCACCCTGAGCCAGCTGTGCCACCTCCCAGATACCAGCAGTGCCAGGTAGTTGTTCTCAGCACCTGTTCAGCTCCTCAGAGTTCCCTCTGCTATTCAAACCACACGGTATGTGGCTTGAGAGCTTGATAGAAATCCCTCTTTTCACCTTGTCCTTGAAGTATCCCCTGGAAAATATCCTGCAGTGCTCTGGTTCTGTAAGCAGTCCTTAACTATGAAACTCTCACTTGATAGCAGAGGAAACCTGTCCTGCCCTGCCCTGCCCTGCCCTGCCAGGGTTTGCTCTTTCCACCCACAGCCTCTCCCCCAGCATTGAGGGAGCTCCCCAGACCAGCTGAGAGCTGCCCCTGGCAGGTGGCAGAGCTTCTGCCATGGCACAGCACCCTGGGGTGCAGGACCCTGCTCTGCAGGACAGTTTGGGCAAGCCTGGGTGGCACAGCCAGGGTTCAAACCCTACAGCCATCCCTGGGAGGCGGGAACCCTGTTGGGATGTCCCTGGGATGGTGCAGCAGAGAGTTCCTGCTTTGCAGCACGTCCTCCTCTTCAGCACCAGAGACACTGTGATATCCCACATTAGAGACCCCCCAGGCTGTGGGATGTGCCAGCGTTGGGAGATCTTCCCACAAACTGCACATACATTGCCCTTCATGCAGACTTACCTTCTGAAAGCCTGGAAAGATTCCTCTTCTGTGGATCTTCCTCTCAACTTTCCTCACATCCCAGACTGTAACCTCTCTCTGCCCTGCTTTTCTGCCCTCGGTGTGTGCAGGCAGTGCCCTGAGCCCTGCTGGGCTGTGCACAGGAGCTGCTACTGGGCAGAGCTGTCTCTCTGCAGTGCTGCCCGCTTGCCAGGAGCTCCCTGTGTGCCAGGAGCCCGGCCCAGCTCAGCAGCACAGCAACAGCCCAGGGCAATTAATGGCCCTCTGGGGGGGTTGGTGCTGAGTCCCTGAACATCAGACCCTGAGGAAAGGTGCAGGAACCTCTTGAGAAAGCAAAGTCTGAATCAAACTTTAAAGTTTCTTTTGTAGTTAATGGGTCCCTCTGAGGGACATAACTGAGAAAGTGTCCCCAGATTCCAGTTAGAAAACAAAGAGACAATGATGACAAACATGGACTAGGAAAGAAAGGTCACTCTTATACTGAGGAAAGTAAGAAGCATTTCATTAACCCAAAGGTCACAGCCATGACCCCCAGCCCTGGGAAGGGAGATCCTGTCCCTCCCTCATTCCTCAGGACTCTTCCTGGGGCACTGGTATGTGGGATGTGCCGTGCCAGGGGCAGGAGGATGGGGTGGCACCTCCCAGGCTGCTGAGCAGGGACAAGGAGGCAATGAGGCCCCAGGGCTGCAAGGCTCACTTGTCTCCTCATGCCATCAGGGGCACACACAGCAGCCATGGCCAAAGGCCTGCACAAGTTGGCTCTCTTGGGGCCTTTCAGCTTCTGCACATCCCTGTCTCCTCTCCAGCCCAGGCTGTCCTACGGTGTCCATGCCCTGCCCCTTTCCCTGCAGGCTGTTGGCATCCCCCGGCTGCCCCACCTCGCTGGCCCCTTCCTGCACTGACATCTCTCCCTCCTCCCTGGCTCTGCCTTGGCACACAAAGCCTTGGACTGATCCAGACTTTTTCAAGGGGTTGTGTTGCACCACAGCACTGCCCTTGGGCAGAAATTCCTTTCTCCTTGTGTGCAGTCTGGACCTCCCCAGTTTCCCTTCAAGGCCTCTCAGGCTTCTCCGGTTCTTTCCTCAGTCTCCACACCACTGGGCCCAGGGCTTGGAGGCTTCCAAACCCCTTCATACGATATCTCTGGTATTTAGCCATGAAAATGTTGTGCTCTTAGTGCAGGAGAGACACAGTGACACTTTTTGCCAAAGGTTGTATTGGCAGAACAAGGCACAGGATCTGGAACTGAATGAGGGGAGATTTCCATTGGATGTCAGGAAGAAATATTTTGTGCTGAGGGTGGCAGGAACCTGGGCCAGGTTACAGAGTAAGTGGAAACCCCATTCCTGGAGCTGCCCAAGGTTTGGAATTTTGTACAACCTAAACTTGTGGAAGGTGTCCCTGAGTAATTGAAGTGCACTTGGACTAGTGGCTATTTTAGGTCTCTGCCAACCTAAACAGTTTATTATTCTTTTATTCTTATATTCCCAACTCCTTCTCCACAGGGTTGCAAATACCGACATGCACCATGTTGGCATTTTAATGTGACCTAATCCCCAACATTTTATGAAAATGGAAAAACAGTCCTTTTAGGGACATGAATTTCAATGACGTTGGAGGAACCTTTCAAACCTCAAAAGTTACAAAGGAACTAATGGAGATTTCCAACATCTCTGCATGAAAGGCTCCCCAAGTGATCAGTGACAGTCCCCCAGGATGGCCTTGCAGCTGAGGTTGGGGGTTTTCTCACTCAGGTCCAGAGACTAAGGATGGGCAGCCAGAAAGTGCATTTAGGGACAGTGTAAGACTTGCCATGGGGTGTCTAGGAAATGAATGAAGTGATATGTGGAGGAACAGGCATGAGAAAATAGAGAGAAAAGGGTATGAAAGGAGAAGAGCATGTGCAAGCAAGTGACTGGTCAGTGCCTTTCCCTTGCCATGTCCTGCAACTGATCCCACAATCTTTCCCATTTTCTTAATCCCTCCATTGCTAAGAAATCTCTGGGAGAAGGGATCTCTGTGCTGTGAGTGTGGGGGGTGATCCAAGTGCCAACCTCTACAGTGGGAGCCACAAACCATCAGGTCTTGAGTCTTTTGAGGGTTCAGACACTGCTGAGAAAGATGTGTGTGCACAGAACACTGGTGGGGGTGTGGGCGGGTGGAACCACCAGGGAACATCAAACTAGAGTAACCAGTGATTGGCAGAGGCCTGGGAGCCGCTGTCTGAGATCATCTTCTGAGGGATCCACATTGTCTGGGTGTCTCTGGAGCTCCACATCTTCTCCTGACATGGCAGAGCACACAAACAGCCCATCCTTGTCTCCCTTTCCCCACTCACTGTGCTTTGATTTGGCTCAGAAACCTCCCAGGGTCCCTTCCAGGATGAGTCCCTGTGCATTTCCCTCCCTCGTGGACCTTCCCTTCCTGATGCAGCATCTGTGGGGCAGCAGAGCTGGGTCAGTGCAGGGCCAGGGCTGGCTGTGACAGGGGCCATGAAGCCACTGCCAGGAGGTGACAGGAAGGACAGTTTGCAAAGAAAAAATTTAGATGTGGGGACTTTGTTTTTTGAGGAAAGGAAGGCTTGTCTGATGCTGGCAAGTGAAGAGGATGAAAGACAAGGGGTGTTGAGGGAAACAGGGAATGCTTATCCTGGAGATGAGGAAAAGACTTTTTCCCCAGTTTCAGGGCCAGTGCAGAGCAGGGTGGCCACAAGCCCAGGCTGCCTTCCCGCCTGCCAGGGTTGGTGGGGCTGTGTGACAGAGCTGCCCCCAGAATCAGAACCTGGGGGGCTCTCCCACCTCCCCCACTCCTTCAGCTCTCCAAGGATGGCAATTTTTGTTGTGTGGGTTCCCTGATGTGCTGGATGACCTCACAATGCTCCCTGGCCAGAATGTCTCCTGAGGGCCACCCAGGCTGCTGCAGTGGAAGTGACCTCACAACCATCACATTCCAGTCATATCCCCCATGCCTGGCCTCCCCTTTTCTCTGCCCCTGTCTTGTCTCTGATTATATTGTAGGAATGGTTTTAATTAGCCTTTTAATGAACTGCTTGAATTAATGACAAGTTGTGTGTTGGGGCTTAAATCACTTTTAGCCAGCACTCAGCAGAATTTAACCAAAGCTGCCATTGTGAGAACACAGCTTGGGAAAAGCCTCCCTGAGTGGTCTGAGGCACAACCCATTGCCTTCTGCACCCACAGCACAAGAAATATCAGCTGCCCTTTGTGCCAATGGATCTGCAGTATCTGGAAAGGAAGAAGTCTTGTCAGAAATGGACATGTGAAGAAGATGGAAAACTTCTCCAAATGCCTTAAAAACAGAACCTTTACTGTTATATAAATGCATGTCACAACATGGATTCTTTTGTTCTCTTTTGCCTTGTCACTGTCCTTTTCCCAAAATCCCACAATATAACTGTTACCTCGTCACTCAGGGATGCATGTAGTGTCCTGGAGGAAGCTTCAAGTTTTCTTATTGGTTCTTATTTACTCTTTTCTCTTGGTTGTTAACCCTGGATTTCTACTGGTAATAGTCCAAATCCCCCCTTGCTCACTATTGGTGGTATTTTGAGTCCCCCAAAACCTTTATATACCCCTACCCTTTATCAATAAACTCTCTCTCTCATTCCTCTCCTGTGGTCTCTGTGTGGCTCTTTTTGGGCTCCTTGGAGACCTCGTGGTGGGGGACAGAGTGGGAGCACATCCCCTCCAGGTAACAGGCTGACTCCCAGGGCCTGGAGTCCCTCTCAGCCATTGCATCCCTTTCTATGGGGCTGGACCTGGTGGGTCTTTCTGCAATACTGCCTTTAATTTCCCTTTTGGAAGGTGTATATTTTCCCCTGTTGGGAGAGGTTTGGCCTCAAGCCTCTATGCACAACACACCATCCAGGAGCTGACAGGCTGGCCAAGGTCACTGCAACCTTGAGCCAGCCATGAGGCAGGTAAACAACCTCGAAGCCCAGGAAAAGCACAGCCTCGGTGGCACCAGCCCCGTGCTGCCTCCTCGTGCACACAGCCCTCCCACCAATCAGAGCAGCCTGCCGCCTCGAGGACAGAGCCTCTTGCCCTACCCCAAGCTGTTATTGTCCACATGTTCACCCCAAGGAGTTATATTAACCCACTAATTCCCTAATGCAGTTGAAGGTTCCTGCTGCTATTACTTGGTGTACGGCTCTATCTCTATGAGAACACGCACGTGCAACCAGAAGCCCGAACCCAGGGTTGCATTGGGGTGGGTGGCGAGGGCACGCAAAGCCTCTCGCAACGCCAACCTTCCCCAACATTCTCCAGCTGGGTCAAGATGTTGGGGTCTGTCACAGCTGCCTGAAATAACTCAGAATCATAGAGTGTCCTGAGTTTCAGGGACCTTAAAAGATCACCTGGGTACAACCTCAGTGACATGGACATGCACAACTTCCACTAGACTAAGTTGCCCAGAGCTCTGCCCAGCCTGGTCTTGAACACTAGAGATGGAGCAGCCACAGCTTCTCTGGGAAACCTGTGCCAGACTCTCAGCACCCTCACAGGGAAGAATTTCTTCCTAATACCTCATCTAAACTTATCCTCTGTCAGTGTGAAGCCATTGCCTATTTTCCTGTCACTCCAGGCCCTGGTAAAATGTCTCTCTCTCCATCTTTCTTGTTGTCTTGTTTCAGGTTCTGGAAGGTCACATTCAGGTCACCCCAAAGGTTCTCTTCTCCCAGCCGAACAATCCCAGCTCTCCCAGCCTTTCCTCACAGCAGAGCTGCTCCATCCCTCTGATCATCCTGGTGCTTCATCTGGACTCACTCCAACAGGTCCAAGTCCTTCCTGTGCTGGGACCCACAGCTGGATACAGCACTGCAGGTGGGGTCTCACCTGAGAGGGCAGAGGGGCTGAATCCCCCTCCCCTGCTGCACAGGCTGCTTTGGAGACAGCCCAGGACACCACTGGTCACCACTTGCCTTGGTGACCAAAGATCCAGTAACACATCCCCCCTGGAAAGGCCTCCTGACCTGGGTCAGGAAGTTTCCCCCCATGCATTCCAGGAGTCTCCTGCAGTGTCCAGAACCCTCCATGTTGCTTTCCAAGGAGGTGTTCAGAGGATTGAATTCCCTCAGCAGGACAAGGGCCTGTGAGCTCGATGCCTCCTGTGAGCTCCAGGTGAGACCATTCCCACCTATTTCATCTCCTAAACCAGAGTCACACATCCTGTACCCTGGAGGGGATGGAAAGGAAAAGTGATTTGATGATTTAGGGAGTCTTACAGGAAGCCACTGTAACAGATGTGTGAGATGAGTGCAAAGCTGATCATCCAAACCCCAGGGGTGTCACTGACACTGGTCACTGCTCCCCTGTGTCAGGTGAGAGAGCTCCACCTCAGAAACCTCAGGGAACTCCTTGTATGAGATGGGGCAGGGGCAGTGCTGGGCAGGAAAGGTTCAACTGGGTCCTGGGAACATTTCTAGGCAGAAATGTATCCAAAAACCATCCAGAGGGAAACAAATGTTAAGCTCTTAATATTCTTTTTAGTTCTCCTCCTTGTGTTACAGGGACACAAATACCTGATGCTCTTATGTAGGTTCCCTGGACCCTCTGCCCAAGATCCATCTGCAGCTCCAAAGGGCTCCTCATGTCCTGCAGGTCCTCTGTGACACCTGCCAGTGCCAGGGAAGGACCTCAAATAAACCTGAGCCTCCAGTGGCACTGGGTACTGATGGTCAGTCAATGCAGCTCAGCCTGAAACCCAAACAGTGTTCTTCAATATCTTGATTTTTCAGTAACCTCTTTCTATCAATTGAAATGATTCAATACTTTCAATGAAATGTCAATACAATTTCTGCCATGTCAGAATGTGAATTTTCAGGATGTGTGTTGATTGCAGGAGAGGATTTATCAGAATCATAGAGGTGATGAGTCATTGCATCAGAGAATCACTTGGATTGGAAAAGCCCTCCAAGGTCACCCAGTCCAACCATAACCCAGCACTGCCAAGTCCACCAATGTCCCAAGGTCCACATCCCAGGTCCCTGGGAGTGTTTCACTGACAACAAGGAGAATTTTGGGTGGACACCTTTACACACACAGATATTGTTGTGTTCACACATCTCTGCCTGTGTTTGTGTGTGTGAATTGACTGTGATGTGAATGTTGTTATTGTGAATCTGTAACTGAGTCACTGTTGAGATTGCAGCAAATTCTGTGTAATCCCTTGATAACTGTTACATTGGTCAATGATTAAGTGCTATTAATCCCTTTTCCCCCTTTTGTATGCAAACCCTTTGCTTTCTGACCCTCTTCCATCCCAAGTCTCTGTGTAAATCATCCCCTTTCCTTCAAAAATATATGGGCTTTTTGAGGTCCACTTTGAACTTTTCCTTCTTACTTAAACTACCAAACTCCAATTACTACAGGTCTTTAAGAGTTGAAGACAAATAAAGGAAGAGAAATATTTTTTTCTTCTGCGTTTTAATGAGCCCCACTGTGTATTTGGAGATGAGTCCATGATTCTCAGGAAGTGAGAGAAGATTGAAAAAGTGACTCAAGAAGTCAGAAGGAAAACTCCAAGTCCCTTGAAGCACCAATGGGCCCCAGTGAGGGCAGGCACTGACAAAGCCTCCCTCCCTCCTGGCACAGCAGGTCCTGTCCCTCACAGGTGGCTCAGGGCTGTTTGTGGGGCAGTGGGATGGGAGGGGGAGGAACAACAAATGTGCAACTCTGTGCAACCCCTCCCAGCCTCCTCAGGGATGGGTGAGGAAGAAACAAAGTCCAGAACCTCAAAAGAAAGTTCCTTCTGCTGTTCTAAGTGGCAGAGGCAGCTGCCAGAGCCCAGGGGACAAAGCCCTGGGTGTCTTTGTGCCTTCCAGCCCTGCCAGAGCCCTTGGCCATCTGTCCTGCAGCCTGTCCTGCCCTGTCCCTGCTGCTCCTCTGGCCTTGCAGGCTGCACACACCCATCCTGCTTTGCCACCAGCCCTCCCAGCAGCATTTCTGTGCCCTCACTGATGTCTCTGCTCCATCTCTGGCTGTTCCCTGGAACACAAAGCCATGGGATGATACTGACTCCTTCTTGGTGAAACCTTGCACCACAAGGCTCCTCTCTGAGTGACATTTCTTTTTCCTCCCTTCCACTCAGAAACTTCCAAGCTGCACTTTGTGACTTTCTTTCTCTTTCCAGTACCAAGAAAAGCTCTGTCATCCTGGCAGAATCACAGAATATGCTGAGCTGGAAGAGGCCTGTAAGGATAATTGAGTCCAACCCTTACCCCTGCACAGGACCATCCCCAAGAGTCTCACCATGTGAGGATCATCCAAGCGCGTCTTGAGCTCTATCAGGCTTGGTGCTGTGACCAGTGCCCCAGGGAGCCTGTCGAATGCCCAACCAGATCTTCCTTGGACCATCTCCAGTTCTTCCTCATTCCTCCACAATGGGGAACCTCAAACCCAGACACATCAGTCCAGATGTGTTACCCCAGGGCTCATTCAAAGGGGGTGACACCTCCCTTGTCTGGGTGGCCACACTCCCCCAAGGCAGCCTCATGTCCAGTTGTCCTTATTAACTTTGATCCTGAGCCCCTGTGCCTCAGGACATCCCTCACACAGCCCAGCCCTCCTCCTCGGGGTCACTCCAGAGCTATTCAGGTCCCTGCCCTCATCTCTGGGTCATTGTGACCCCAGGGCAGGACTGGCCTCTTTGCCTTCTAAACCTCCAGCAGGTTTGTGTTGCCAGAGCCCGGAGGTCCTCAGGGCCCCTGAGAGGGACTCTCAGCTGGGGCAGCTCTCAGGGTGTGTGCACAGGTGGCTCAGCTGCCTCTGGGTGCCCAAGGCTGCTGCTGCCTGTCAGGGAGGTGACAGATGTGACCTGGCAGCCCCTTCCCAGCCACGGGCCCCTGGAGATGCTGAGGCACAGCTGACTCCTCACAGCATTGCCATCCGTTGTGGAAAAGAAGCTGGAGAGGTGAGAAGAGCAGGGAAAAGGAGAGGGTGTGTTATAGGCACCGAGGCGTTGGCTAGATAAATCAACGTTTATTTTATTTTATAAGGAAAAAAAAGGTTAATAGCATTTATTAAATAAAAAAAGGTAGTGATTTTATTAAGTGATTTCAGTATCCAGCTCTGTAGGCCTTAGCCTCAGTGATTGCAGCGTCCAGCTCTGTAGGCCTTAGCCTCAGTGATTACAGCTCTTTGTGAAGGCAAGGAGAGGAGCAACACAGTGCTTGCAGGATAGCAGAGCACCGGGTGACCCAGGAGACCAGCTCCCAAAGGTTCACATCTGGCTCTCGTCCAGGGCTCTGCTTATATTCACTTTTTCTGGCGTAGGCCACGCCCCCTTTGCGCAGGCGCAGTTTCCATGTGTTACATAACAGTTTCGCAATCGCTTCTCGTTTGCGCAGGCTCAGTTCTGTGCGTTGCAACAGTTGCAGTCCTCAACCAGGTCCGGCCGTGTTTCGCAATACCTTTGCCTCATGGTGCCCAGGAGTGGGGGGGTTTCCATGTGGCTGTACAGTCCGGGGTCCTTGGCAAGGGACAAACTGCAGGCTTTGGCATGATGTCCTGTTCGGTCGTATACAGCAGGAAGGGTTGCAATGCTGTACGTTCAGACGGGGGTCGGCTCGTGCCGAGCCGGCGCCCGCTGGCATGCTTGGTCGCAGGCTCCCCACGCTGGTTCAGCTTTTAGCATGGGCGGCGGGACTTCCCCGGTGGGGCTGCTTTGTCCGGCAGCGTGGCTAGCTGGAGAAACTCCCCAGGGCGGCGGCTATCTCTGCTTGTCCACCTCCACTGCGCTCCTGCCTTGGCATGGGGTAGCTGGGGCCAGGTGTCGGGGCTGCACAGCCTTCCTTTGGGGGGGGGACTGGCGGGGAGCTTGGCAGGGCTTGCGCTGTGGGTGACCGTGGTACTGGGACTTTTGGGGGTGCTCTGTGGGACTTGGTTTCCAGCGACATGGCTGGCAGGAATATGGAGACAGCCAGGGCTTTCTAGCACGGCTGGCGTGGGAGTCGAGATTGACCGGGGCCGTAGGGGAAAAGAGAAAAACTGGTGGCTTTGAGTTTTGGGTGTTTTGGGAGTGAAACCGGGCATGTATGGCCAGGAAAGGCTTGTACTGGGAAAGATGGAGGGGCTGAGAGGAAGTGGGGGTTTTTCCCGGGTGCTGGCTTAGGAGGGGAACGAGACGAACCGGGGGGGGTTTGCAGGGCACGGGTCTTCCCCGGAGATTCAGTGGGGGGGGTTTTGGAGAAGAAGGGAATTCCTAGGGCTAGAAACGGTAAAAAAAGGCAAGGAGGTATTTTTCTTAGCAGGGTGAAACTGTTTGGGGCTAGAAAAACCTGTAGGGGAAGGAGGGGGGAAGGCACCGGGCTGAGAGGTATCGAAACTGGGGAATCGTTCCTTTTTTCCACAGAGAGTACCTTACATTCCTTGTTAAGCACTGAGCCATTCTCCGATAAGGCATTGCTGAGAAGCTGTCTTTCTGGTTTTTTTACAATCCTCCAAGTTTTCAGGCATATTTAATTTTACATTTAAAACAAAATTAAAAATACTATTTGATTTGGTTTCTAGCAAATTAATTAATTCATCTATTACAAGGGGGGTCCCGATACACAGGAATGGCGTGGAGGGGAGACCCCTGACCGGGAATTAGAGTTCAGGGTGCTCAGGAATGAGGGTTTAGGGAGATTCCAGTGCCCGGGAGTGGCAGCTCAGGAGCTCCCCACTCCAAGGGTCCCACTTACCCTCCGTCGCCTCCCCCGGGGCCCCCAGGAGCCCCAGCAGCCCCAGGACCGCCCCCAGACCCAGCGCTGGGGCCATCGCGCTGCTCCGCTGCGGCCCCGCCCGGCCCTGACCCAGACCAGGCCCCGCCCACAGAGCCGCCCCCGGCCGCGCGATTGGCTCCGCTGTTTCCCGATCGCCAATGGCAGCCCGACCCGCCTGTGACGTCATCGGTCTCCAGGCAGATCCCGGTGGCGCAGGTTGTGAGACGGGAAAGCGAAAGTGTCCGAGGGAGCGCCCGGGGGGGCGGGGACGGGGGAATTCCCGGGAATTCACCTGGATCCCCTTTGGGACCCCTCCTGGGACCCCTCTGGATCCCTCCGGGACACCCTGGGACCCTCCACGGCCACGAATTGCGGGACCCCCGGGCCGGGCTGGGCTGAACTCCCGCGCCCTGCGGTGAAACTCGGCCTTAAACCCGCTGGTTCGGGGGCGGGATCGGGAAAGGGCGGCGGTGCCGGGAAGGGACCGGGACGGAGCGGGACAGGCTGGGATGGACTGGGGTGGACTGGGATAGACTGGGGCACCGTGATACACCGAGACCAGGATCGGGGCCCAACAGGACCAGAACTGGGGCAACAGAGATCATAGTGGGAACAACTGGGACCACATTGAGGATGGCTGGGGTCCTACTGGCATCATACTGGGAGTGACTGGGAGCATTCTGAGAGCAGATGGGACCATGTTGGGGGCACCTGAGCTTGGAAACATCTTTAATATTCTCAATACTTCCCCCTCACAGCTCCCCGAGCTCATTTTAGCTGCCCACAACACACTAAACTCAACCACAACCCCAAAACAAGAACTGGTTCTTACTGGTCCCTTCCTCTGCACTCCCCTGCAGTGGCTCCTTTGCAGCAGCTGAGACGTCACTTGTGGAAACCAAGTGAATTCCTGCTCAGGGTGGGAATTGAGGAGTGGGAAATGCCTGATTTGGGGAATTTTCTTTCCAGGAATATCAAGCACTGTTTTCCCTTTGCCGGGTTTAGGTGATTTCACCCTTCAGAGAACCAGCACTCATTTTCTTTTCCCAGCTCACCCTTGGCTCTGCCATCTCTGTGTGCCCTGGAAAGATTTTGTCTCAAGGACTTGCACAGCTGTGAGGTGTTTTCAGTCCAGGCCCCCTGGGTCACCTCACAAGGTGCTTCAGCCCCACCTGAGCTCACCCCCTGTCTCCCCACCTTGTGCAGGGCAGCTCATGGAGCACCCAGGGCAGGGGATGGTCCCTCTGGACCTGCCTCCTGAGGGGCCTCTGCCACCCCTGAGGGGAACAGAGGGGACAGGGGCACCCTCAGCTCCTCCTGCCATCCCTTGGGGGGCACAGAGGGGACAGGGGCACCCTCAGCTCCTCCTGCCACCCCTGGGGGGGCACAGAGGGGACAGGGGCACCCTCAGCTCCTCCTGCCACCCCTGGGGGGGCACAGAGGGGACAGGGGCACCCTCAGCTCCTCCTGCCATGAGCTGATCTCAGACAACACCCCGAGCTCTCAGGGCCCAAACAGCTCCTCCTCCATTTGCTCCTGGAATGGATGCGAGAGGTCTCCCAGATGATCTGATTCTCATTTGTACACAAACAGCATGGAAAGGTATCCCAGGAAAAGCTGTTGGAGGCCCTTATACCTTTGGATAATTAACTTTATTTCACCCACATAAATTAAAGCAAAAAAGACAAAAGCACAATACACATAAATTCACCCCAGACTGATTCTGATCTGGAATACAGCTCAAAGAATATCTGCAAATAGAAGTGCTCAGATGGGGACTGCTCAAGCTTTAGCTTCTTGAAATAAATTAGGATGCTGGTTGGCCAAAGAAGCCAATGCTGCCTCTGTAGCTTTAAGTGCCTTGTTTACAGATGTGAATTCAGTCAGGCATGCAAGTTGACAAAACAGAGCTGCTGTCCACTTTCCATTATCAGCACGAGGGCACAGTTGCCACGATGTTGAAGGCATGTGCTGCATGAATTTAGTGACCATTCTGTCTGTCCATGCTGGCATCCAGAAATTAAAAGCCCCTACTCCCCAGTTACATGTTAACAACGAATGGAACCCCATCAGTGAATGGAAACGGGGGTGGTCCTGGTTACAAAAAGTGCTGTCAGGCTTGTTCCTAATTGCCTGTGTACTGATGTGTAATTTGTGTGTGCTTCCCTGTGTGCTGACCCCTGTACACCGTCTGTTGAACACTGTGATACACACATTGCACTCTCGAGTAGTGCTGTATCACCCTCGGGCTACCCCTGATCACACGCTGGCATGTAAGGGGGTACTTTTAATTTATCTGATCAATGGAGCATAGAAGGGTGAGAAAGTACTTACACCGTGCTGGGAATCCAGGCAGAGTAACTGTGTAACACTGGATGTTCTCTATTATCAAGGCTCTCTGTTCCTCTCTGACTTGGCTGAGCCTCAGGATAGATACAAATACCCCGGGAACACAATGGTGAGGGTCTTACAGTGGGGTGAGGAAGCTGATGATGGAAGAATAGGTGGGCAGGGGTCGTACGACCACTACCCAACAGGTGACATGCACAGACTGTTGCCACTTATGCAATGAACAGGCGGTGTTTGGCTGCCTCCCAGGCATCACCTTACACTGTGTCCTGGCCCTCTGCAGTATGATGGATGGCTGATAAACAGGGACACAGGAGTGGGGGAGCTGAGCCACACCCACCCTTGCACCCAGCCCGTGTTGGCTCCGCGGGGACGCCGCTGAGCATGGATGGTGTCCCGCTGCTGCCGGGCCTGGCAGTGCTGGTCTGTCTGCTCGAGGGAGCATCGGGGATAGGGAGCAACTGCTGCAGCATCAACTATTTTGTATCCTTTTATTGAGTTTTAAAGGATTTTATCTGTTTATTCTCTTTTGTAGTAAGTATTTTATCCTCTTTATTCTCTTTTGCTAGTTGGTATTTCAATAAATGCTGTTTGTGGTATTTTATGACTGTGATTTTCTTAATTCCAGACATATCTCCAAAATGAACTGATACAAACTCCTGTCTGTTGAAACTCTTCCTAAAGAGGGATAAAGTCCACTTTAGGAATTTTCGACAGAGGCACTAATAAGCTGTACTAGTGAGGGATAGAATGAGCTCTTAGAGCTGCAAGGGCAACAGCTCCAGGTGGGAACACGCAGCTGTTACAGGTGGGAACACGCAGCTGCTCTGAGCTGCAGGAGCTGGGGGAGCTCCCATAGCAGGTTCACAGCCAGCGAGGGGCAGAGCTGGGAGCAGCATCACCTTTTACTCTGCCCATTCCCAAGCAGTTCCCGTGGGACCGTCCCCTGCTCCGCTCGCCCCTGCCCCGTCCGTGATCGGCCCCAGCCCCGTCCCGTTATTGGTGTCTGTGCCCTCATGGTGGTTTGGGGGATTACAGGAGACCCCAAACTAAAACCTGGGACACCTCCACCTCTGGGGTCTCCATCCCTGTCCCCATTCCCATTTCTGGTGTTCACAACCTGTTGCCAGTGGCCCCATTCCCATTTCTGGTGCCCCAATCCCTGTCTCCATTCCCATTCCTGGGGTTCCTATCCCAAGCCTGGTGCCCCATTTCCAGTTCCAGGCATCACCAACTTTCTCCTATTCTTCCCATTCTGCTCCTGGTGTCCCCATCCCTTTCCCCATTGTCTCCTGGTGTTCCAATTCCCAGTTCCTGATGTCCACAACCTGCTTTCAGTGTCCTTATTCCTATCCTTGATGTCCCATCCCAGTCCTGCTATGTCCCTGTTCCAAGACCCTGGTGTCTCCAACCTGCTCCATGTCCCCATCCCTGTCACCACTGTGTCCCTGTTCCCATTCCTGGTATTCCTATCTCATTCCTGGTGTCCCCAGACTGCTTCCCATTTCCCTATCTCCATCCCAGTCCCCCACATCCCTATTCCCGGTCCTGGTGTCCCCATTCCCATTCCTGGTTCCCAAAGAGGAACTGCCAGATGCCAAAGGAGGGAAGAAGGATTTATTGTCAAAGCAGGAGATTTAATTGAAGCATTGAGAAGAATTGTGGTTCTTGGCTTTCAGCCATGAAAAAGCAGGAAGTTGATGCACTGGGAAGAGGCAGGTGGGTGCCAGGGAGGGTGGGAGCAGTGGGAAGAGCTCTGCCAGCAGCTCCTGGCTTTCCTCAGGAAGAGGGAAGGGGCTGGATCCAGCTCCACGGATTGCTCAGGTGGCAATTCCTGCTGGGATGACAGTGGGGGACAGAGTCACCATGTCCCTGTCCCTATCCCACGGGATAGATGCGGCTGTGGAGCCCTTGGAGAGCAGGAGCCCCTCTGGAATCCGTCATCATCTTGCTCCATCCATCCCACCCAAGCCCACTCTGGAATCCCACCTCAATCCCACGCCATCCATCCAGACTGATCTCGCTCCATAATCCATCCCCGATCCCACTCCAGAATTCTTTCTGATCCCACTCTGGAATCCTGCCCTGATCTGGAATCCCATCCCAATCCTGCGCCATCCACTATGCTCTGATTCCCCTCTGGAGTCCCACCTGGGTCCCACTCCATATCTGCAGGGGAGCCTTCGGTTCAAGCATCTGCTCCTGTGGAAAACAGAAGATCCATGAGATTCTGGCCTGGATCACACACCTGGATCCATCCTGGGATCCATCATGGAGAGTATCTGGATCTGGATCCAGACACACTGCTGGTACTCACTGTTGTGTTGTATCCATTCCTCTCCCTCTTCCCTATGGAAATAAAGCGGGATCAGCACCTGTGGCACAGGATCCCTGGAATGCCACAGAGTGGATCCATGTCCGTTCCCCACCCCCATCCCGTGAGTTACCGGATTGGAGCTTCCAGACACCAAATCCCATGAGGCTGATGAAGATGATGGCAGCGATGACGGACAGGGCGACCACCACTGGGGTGGAATTCCAGTTGGATTCTGGCTCTGGGAAGGGTGGGAGTGTCAGGAGCAGCAGAACCCTGATCCCACTTCTCCACATTCCCAAATTCCCTGTTCCCGAATTCCCAGTTCCCACATTCCACATTCCCAGCCTCACCCCAGGCGAAGATCCCGGGCTCCGGCATCCCGGCGTGCTCCACCCGGCACCGGTACTGCTCCCACTCCCCCGGCAGTGCCTCGATCCTGGCCCGGCTGTGGAAGGTGCCGTCGCTGTTGGGAACGACCCCGCCCCACTCCGTCTCCTGATCCCGGATTTCATCCCCCTTCATCCAGCTGATCCCAATGATCCCGGGGTAGAATCCGTACGCGTGGCAGGACAACGTCAGGATCCCGTGTTCCTCTTTGCCGGAGACATGGACATCGGGGGGCTCTGGAATGGGATAATGGTGACATCCAACCATGGAATTCCCATGCAAATTACCACATTCCTAAGTCCTCCATTCTCAAATTCCACATTTTGATGGGAATTCCATCCCCACCTTTGCGCTCCAGCGCCTCCTGCCCGTATCTGATGAATATCTGGAGCCATTCTGGACAGGTGAGCCCCAGGTATTTTATCCACTCCTCCACCTCGATCCATTCGTATTCCCCTTTCCTCTTGGTGACCTGGGCAGCGACGTCGGCAGCCACGAAGTTCTTGGATCCCAGCTCGGAGGAGAGGAAATCCCGCCCGTCGTAGCCGTACCGGTCCGATCCCTGGACAGTCCCATCGGACAGGAGGTCACAGCCAGAAACCCACTGCAGTGTGTGGAGACCTGGGGGGCAAACAGACCCACAGAGACCCATGGAATTGTGTCCCAGACCCAGAGAGCCCCATCCAGAGTGTGATGGAGACCCACAGAGCCTCATCCCAGCCCCTTGGATACCCATGGATTTCCACCTAGCCCCACAGATCACCCCCAGCCCCACAAATGCCCCACAAGTCCCAACCCAGCCCCACAGATCCCATTCCAGACTCACAGATGCCCCCTAGGCCCACAAATCCCAGCCCAGCCCCACAGATCGCTCCTAGCCCCAGAGATCCCAGCCCAGCCCCACAGATTCCTCCCAGCCCCTCAGGTTCCCCCAGGCCCACAGATTCATCCCAGCTTCACAGGTTCCATCCCAGCCCCACAGATACACATCCCAGCCCCAGAGATGCACCCCAGCCCTATAGATCTCCCTTAGCCCCAAAGATTCCCTCTCCAGCCCAGAGATCTCCCATAGCACCATGGATTGCAACCCAACCCCACAGATATATCCCAGCCCCTCAGATGAACCTCAGCCCCATAGATCCCATCTCAGACCCACAGATCCTCCCCAGCCCCTAAGATCCCCCTCCAGCCCACACATCTCTCATAGCACAACAGATCCCATTCCAGCCCCAAAAATGTCCGTCAGCCCCACAAATCTCATCCCAGTCCCACAGATCCTCATGAGACCCACAGATCCCCCCCAGGCCCACAGATCCCATTCCAGCCCCACAGATCCCATCCCAGCCCCACAGATCCCATCCCAGACCCAAAGATCCTCCTCCAGCCCAGAGATCTCTTCTAGCACTATGGATCACATCTCAGCCCCACAGATCCCAGCCCAGCCCCATGGAACTCTCCAATTCCCAGCTGTCCCCACTTACCCCTGCTATGGTTGTACCGGACCCGCAGTGTCTCCAGGCTGTCGGCAGCCCAGTGCTGGTGCACCTCAGCGATCTTGGTCTGTCCATCCCAAAATCCCGGCTCAAATCCCTTCTCCATCCACGGCGTCTGTGGCTCCATCTGGCCCCGCTCGCTGTCATAGCGCATAAAGGGGATCCCATCCAGGAATCCCACGGACAAGTGCTGGGGGACCCCCGGGCTGGGCTCTGACACCGTCACGTGCTGGAACCGCAGGGAGTGGAGAACTGGGGGGACACAGAGATTTGGGGGAACTGGGGGGTCAAGGGTAAAGGAAAAGGAGAGCTGACAGAGGCAGGAAGGGGCTTTGGGGATCCCAGGGCAGTTGGTGCAGGGAGTGTCGGTGCCGGGGTAGGGGGTGCAAGGGGGTCCCACTGCACAGGACTGGGGGCTCAGGGGAGTCCCAGAGTCAAGGAAAACGAGGGTACAGGGATTCGGAGAGGTGGGACAGCGAGTCCAAGAGGTTCCTGTGTCCAGGAAAGGGGGATCCAGGGGCCCTCAGGGTCAGGCAAAGGGGGTCACAGGGTGGGGAGACCCGGAATGGCTGAGAAAGGGAGTGCAGAGGGTATTGGTGCAGGATAAGGGGCTGTAGGGGGGTCCCAGTGTATGGGAATGGAAGTTCAGGGGGGTCTTACTGGTACACAGGGGGGTGTAGGAGGGTGCCTGTGCCCAGGAAAGGGGGTACAGGGGGGTCCCAGTGCTCAGTAAGGATGTGCAGGGGGTCCCAGTCCCCCAAAAAAAGGGTTATGGGGGTCTGGGTGCTGAATGAGACATGCAGGGGAGTCCCCATGCTCAGGAATGGGGGTTCAGGGGGTCCCAGGGTCAAGGAAAAGGGGGGATGGGAGAGGTGGGATGGCTGGAAAAGGGCCACAGGATGATACTGGTGCAGGATAATGGGGGGTCAGAGGGATCCTGGTGCTGAACAAGATGGGATCCAAGGGGATCCAAGGATAAAGGAATGGTGAGTGCAGGGACTGGGAGAGGTGGAATGGGAAGTCCAGGGGGTCTCTGTTCCCAGGAAAATGGGGGTCCAGGGGTCCCCAATGTCGAGAAAACAGAGGTCACAAGAAAGGAAGACCTGGGATGGCTGGGAATGGGGGTCCTGGAGGTATTTGGTGTAGATGAAAGGAGGGACTTTGGGCTGGGAAAGGCTGGAGTGCGGATCAGGGGGGCTTAGGATCAAGGAAAAGGAGGGTCTGGAAGAGGTGGGATGGACAGGAAAGTGGGTGCAGGGGGGTATTGGTACAGGATAACTGGGTATATGGGGGTCCTGGTGCCAGATGAGGGGGCTGCAGAGAGTCCTCATGCCCAGGAATGGGGGTGAAGGGGGGTCCCAGTGCCCAGAAATTGTGGCCAAGGGGGTTCCAGTGCCTGGGACCCTCTGCGGAAAGAGCAGAAAGTGGAGAACTGGGAGGAGTCTGAGACTGGCAGGTTTGGGAGGTCCAAGGGTCAAGGAAGTGGAACTGGGAGAGCCAGGAGAGTCAGGAAAGGTCCAAGGTTCAAGGAAAAGGCAGGGATGGGACTGGGAGAGACAGGGGGTCCAGGGGGTCCATGTGCCCAGGAAAGGGCAGTCCAGGGGTCCCCAGTGTTGAGGAAAGTGGGGTCTGAGGGCTGGGAAGGGCAGGAATAGGGATTCAGGGCCTCCCAGGGTCAAGGAAAAGGGAGGATCACGGAGAGGCAGGATGGCTGGAAAAGGGATTGCAGGGGGGTATTTGTTCAGAGTAAAGGGGTTCAGGGGGGTCCTGGAGCCGGGGATGGGATGCAGGGGGGTCCCCGTATATGGAAATGGGGGTTCAGGTGGTCCCAGTGAGGAATAAGGTGGTTCAGGGTGTCCCAATACCCAGGAATAGGGATCCAAGGGCTCCCACTGCCAGTTAAGGGGGTGCAGGGTGGTCCCAGTGCCCAGGAATGGGGGCTCAAGGGGTTTCCCGTGGGCAGAAATGGGGTATCAGGGGGCCTCCCTTTGAGAATAGGGTTTGGGGGAGAAGGTTCAAGGGGGTCCCCCTGTCCAGGAATTGCGGTTCAGGAGGTTTCCCGTGCCCAGGAATGGACGTTCAAGGGTCCCAGTGCGGATAAGGGGGTTTAGAGGGGTCCTGGAGCCGCGGGAGGGGCTGCGGAGGGGGGAGGAGGGGGTGGTGGTGTCCCAGTGCCCGGGAATGGGGGTTTAGGGGGGTCCCAGTGCCCGGGAATGGCAGTTCAGGAGCTCCCCACTCCGAGGGTCCCACTTACCCTCCGTCGCCCCCCCGGGGCCCCCAGGAGCCCCAGCAGCCCCAGGAGCGCCCCCACACCCAGCGCTGGGGCCATCGCGCTGCTCCGCTGCGGCCACGCCCGGCCCGGACCCGGACCAGGCCCCGCCTACAGAGCCGCCTCCGGCCGCCCGATTGGCTGTACTGTTTCTCGATGGCCAATGGCAGCCCGATCCGCCTGTGACGTCATCGGTCTCTGGGCAGATCCCGGTGGCGCAGGTTGTGAGACGGGAAAGCGAAAGTATCCGAGGGAGCGTGGAGGGGGGGGGGGGCGGGGACGGGGGAATTCCCGGGAATTCCCCTGGATCCCCTTTGGGACCCCTCCTGGGACCCCTCTGGATTCCCCCGGGACACGCTGGGACCCTCCACGGCCACGAATTGCGGGACCCCCGGGCCGGGCTGGGCTGAACTCCCGCGCCCTGCGGTGAAACTCGGCCTTAAACCCGCTGGTTCGGGGGCGGGATCGGGAAAGGGCGGCGGTGCCGTGAAGGGACCGGGACGGAGCGGGACAGGCTGGGATGGACTGGGATAAACCAGGGTGGAAATGCTCAAGGGGCGGCTCCGGGCACATCGCCAGGGATGGAAATGCTCCAGCGGCGGCTCCGGGCACATCGACAGGGTGGGAATGCTCAAGGGGCGGCTCCGGGCACATCGCCAGGGCTGTTTCCCGCAAACCGCGGGGGTTTCGGAGAGGGAGGCGGGTTCGTTACAAAGTGCGGCCGGGGGGCGGGCACTCGGCTCGGCTCGGCTCGGCCGCGGCCCCCGCGCAGGTGAGACCCGAAGTGTTCGCCCCCCGTGTCCCCTCCCCAGGCCCGCGGAGGGAGCGGCTGCCCGAGGGCTCCTCCTTCCCTCTCGCTCGGAGCCGGGGCCGCAGTAGCGCTGGCCCGTCCCGGTTCCGCTCGACCCAACAGGTTTGGCCGCCCCGTCCCCGGGAGTCTTCCCGGCCGGTGGGACCGGGCTTGGAGCCCCCTGGGCTGGTGGGAGGTGTCCCCGGCGGGGCACGGGTGGGGCGGGGTGGGCTTTATGGTCCCTCCCAACCCAAGCCATGCTGGGACTGAAACACAGACGCGGTCTGGGATGGACCGGGATGGGGGTGTGGGATGGACCGGGATGGGGGTGTGGGATGGACCGGGATGGGGGTGTGGGATGGACCGGGGCTGTGGGGACTGGGCTGGACTAGGATGAAGCAAATTGGGATTTGAGTTTAGTTTTCTCTTCCCATGATTGCTGTGCCATATCCAGAGAGAATTTGTGAGGGGGAAGGAGGATGTGGCACTAGGGGAGCAATAATAGGCAGATTTCTCCTCCACATCCTGCTCCATCTCCCCTGGGCCTTCCCCTCCAGCCCAGCCCAGCCTGTGGGTCCCACATTGGGGTCCCAGTGACCCCCCAGGTGTCTCCTTGCAGGGACACCTCAGGTAAGGGCTGAATTCCTCTTTTATTTTCTCACAAAAAGTCGACATTCCTGTTGACTGTTTGGATTCCCTCTCTTTTGGTCATTGGAGAAAAGCCCCTTTGAATAATTCCCACGTGCACTTGTGCCCTAAAGTGCAGCGTGGGGCAGCAGGAATTTGGGGCTGAGGACAGTAAAAAAACGCTGCATCAGTTAAACCTTATTTAAAATCAAGTGCTGAGGTGGGAAAAATTATCCATTTGGTTCCTACTTTGCAGACACAGGTAGATGGTTCTTACCTGGACAATATTTACCTGTGGAGGAACTGCTGGGTAAGGACTGGTAATAATTGGAATTTGTTGATGTCAGGGTTTATACATAGTTTTAATTAATGTGGAAACTCTTTGCAGCTCCCAGTGACCCACCAGCAGCATCCACATTCTGTGCCAGTGGATTCTTGTCCTCTTTCTCTGTTTATGTTCTTATAAATATTCTACAAACTGTTCTCATGGGGTCAGTTTTGCTTTGCTGAACTTGTTAATTTTTAACTTTGTCTTGGGGGTCGAGCATGGCCAGGGAAAGTGTTGTGAGATTGCTTGCAAAAAGTGAATTTCTGAGCAATCCAAACTGCTTTAGCTCCGTGAGAATCACGCTGATACTTCAGCCTGCAAGGACACACACCTGCTGTTTGTCCGGTAGGCGACGGTCACTCCTTGCAAGTGTTTTCATGAGAACGTCTCAACTGCCTTCCTGATCTCCGGACATGGACCTCAAAACATCGGGATGAGATAATGCAAACACTGGGCTTGTGAGAGATGGGCTTTTAACCAATTAGAAGTTCTAGGGTGTTGGGGTGAGACTCTTTTAGCCAATAAGATGTACCTCTAACCCTGTATAAACCGTGTGCTGTGTGAAATAAAAGGTCTTCACTATAAACTTCATAAGCTTGTTGGTGAAGTCCTTTCTCTCCATGAAAGTTTGTTTACTTTGGGTGTGACAGATTTGGACATTTGTTGTTCCTCCCCCTCCCATCCCACTGCCCCACAAACAGCCCTGAGCCACCTGTGAGGGACAGGACCTGCTGTCCCAGGGCCTGGGGCTCAGGCCTTGGCCTTTGTGCTTCCTCCAACCAGCCCAGGGTTTTCTCAGCATTGCAGGTGCCTGCACAGAGCCTTTGTCTCCCTGCAATCAGGGCCTCCAAGGATCTGCTCTAAGGAGTCCCTGGGGAGGCTTTGTCAGTGTCTGCCCTCAGTGGGGCCCATTGATGCTTCAAGGGACTTGGAGTTTGGCTTCTGACTTCTTGAGCAGTATTTCAAATTTTATCTTACTACTTGAGGATCATGGACTCATCTCCAAATACACAGTGGGGCTAATTAAAACACAGAAAAAACAGTTTATTTCTATTTCTTAAATTGTTTTGAAGTCTTGAAGACTTGTACTAATTGGAGTTGTTTTGTAGTTTTCCTAAGGAGGAAATTTCAAAGTGGACTTCACAAAAACATATTTTTTTTAGTGAAAAGGAATGATTTACACAGAGACATGGGATGGAAGAGGATCAGGGTACAAAGGATTTGGATACAAAAGGGACCAAAAGAAATTAGTAGTACTTAATCACTGACCAACTGAAGAGTTATCAAGTAATTCAATAGCATTGATTAGCAATGCTAACAGTGACTCAGTTATAGATTCACAACAACAACATTCACACCACACTCAATTCACACACACACAGGCAGAGATGTTTGGACACAGCAATATCTGTGTGTGTAAAGGTGCCCATCCACAATTCTCCTGCTTGTCAGTGAAACACTCCCATCCCATCCCTTTGTGTTTCCCAAGAGACAAGGGGGGCACCTGGAGGGGTGTGTTTGTTGAGGGGGGATCAGAATTGTCCTGGGCATCAGCGACGCTCTTTGGAGTGTTGCAAACTTGAGGGTTCTTGAGCTCCGAGAGGCTCCCACAGGTGCCCACTGAGAGGGAGGTGCTGGGGAGCTCCAGGGGCCTCCCTCAGGACCTCTGTTTGTGGGGTCACAGGGTGACTGGCTTTAGTTCTCTGCTGAATTTCCATCCTCATGTCAGTAATTGCTGGAGTTTCCAAAATGTTTGGGAATTGTTCCACTTGTGCTACATACAATTCATGTAGGGAATGTTCCAAGGCTTTCAGAGAGTGGGTGATTGTCCTGTGATCCCCACCTGTTACGGTCAGGATTGTCCCCACCTTTATCATACAGGAGCACCTGGCACAGTCGAGGGACACTTCACCACACACCTGGAAAAGTCAAGGGGTGCTCTTGGAAGGAATGGGGGAAAACTTCCTGACCCAGGTAATAGGAGGCCTTTCCAGGGGGGATGTGTTACTGGATCTTTGGTCACCAAGGCATGTGGTGACCAGTGGTGTCCTGGGCTGCCTCCAAAGCAGCCTGGGCAGCAGGGGAGGGGGATTCTGCCCTCTCAGGTGAGACCCCACCTGCAGAGCTGCCTCCAGCTCTGGGGTCCCAGCACAGCAAGGACATGGAACTGTTTCAGTGAGTTCAGAGGAGGCACCAGGATGATCGGAGGGATGGGGCAGCTCTGCTGTGAGGAAAGACTGGGAGAGTTGGGATTGTTTGGCTGGGAGAAGAAAACCTTTAGGGGTGACCTGATTGTGACCTTCCAGTACCTTAAAGAAGCCTGCAGGGAAGATGAAGAGAGACTATTTACCAGGGCCTGGAGTGACAGGAGAAGGGGGAATGGCTTCATATTGAGAGAAGGAAGGGTAAGAGGAGGTATTAGGAAGAAATTTTTCCCTTTAAGGGTGCTGAGGCACTGGCACAGGTTTCCCAGAGAAGCTGTGACTGCCCCATCCCTGGAATGTTCAACGCCAGGCTGGGCAGAGCTCTGGGCAACCCGGTCTAGTAGAAGTTGTCCCTGTCTATGTCATTGGGACTGGAATTAGATGATCTTTTATGGTCCCTCAAACTCAGGACATTCTATGATTCTGAGTTACTTCAGGAAGCTGTGAAAGAGCCCGATATCTTGACCCAACTGGGGAAAATGTCACCTTCCAAAAAGTGGAATTAAAAGCAGGAATGCAAAAAGGCCCATCAGGTCCAGCCCCATAGAAAGGGAAAATGATATTTCTTATGCTGTGGGTGCAGAAACAGTAAGTGTAGATTGTGCCTCAGAACACCCAAGCAGATCTGATCAAGTGAAGAGCCAAGGCAAACACTGAGCAGAGTGAGGGGCAGTGAGTGGGGGCCTGACATGCAGAAGGAGCAGATTGCTGGGGGAGGAACTGCCCTTCCTGTGCCATGACCAGGGCACATCCCACTGCAGGAAAAGGCCCAGGCCAGTCCCAGCACATTGAAGGCCACGGGCACAACTCAGAGTGACTTGGTGGCACCTCTGCCAGGGAGAGCCTGAAACCCCAAATGCATCTTGGCAGCAGCAGGTCCTGCCAGTCCATGGCCAGGAGCCCTCCCTTGCCAGCCCAGCCTGGTGGGCAGCACTGCAGAGCTGCTGGTTAAGGGTGTTCTTTCTTGCTGGGCTCTGCAAAGCCACTTCTGCTACAGGAGCCTCACGGGGAAGCAATTGGGCCCCAGCAACTTGGAGACAAGATATTAATCAAAACCTGCTCATGCTGTTGCCAAACCCCTCTGAAATGATTGGGGTAATAAAACCCCCTAACACTGCATGTTTGGTGTTAGAAAGGAAGGCATCACTTTATTCCCAGTGCTCTGTGTGTGTCCAACAGAAATCCTTTCACAGAGACACCAATGCATCACTTTTTCACCTATTTATAAATTTTTAGCAAACAAATCAATGTTCATTGGTTCTAAATGACATAATTTTATTGAAGTAATTTTGAATTAATATTGAATTATTTTTTATCTTCTATTGGTTATGGACTTCTCCCTCTCTTTGCTAATTAGTCCATATTTTTAGTCTTTTTCTCCTGGTTGGAACTTTCCATCACATCTACTAAGTCCTTGTTACTCATCTTCTTTATCTACTGGTTTCTGCAAATGTCCTTGTGGTCCATAAGTTCTGCATTCCAGATGTCCAACATCAACAGCACATCTTTCTATCCCAGGCTTTGTTCATCAAAGCATATCAACGTTCACTTAACAAAACTTAGAGAATTAGTACTTTTCCCAAGCTGTGTTCTCACAGTGGTAGGTTAAATTCTGCTGAGTGCTGGCTGAAAGAGATTTAAGGCCCAACACACAACTTGCTTTAATTCAAGCAGTTCATTAAAAGGCTAATTAAAACCATTATGGTATTAGAAAAGTTATATCATTTCCTACAATCGAAGCAGGGACCAGACAGGGGCAGAGGGAAGGGGAGGCCAGGCATGGAGATATGGCTGGAATGTGATGGTTGTGAGGTCACTTCCACTGCAGCAGCCTGGGTGGCCCTCAGGAGACATTCTGGCCAGGGAGCATTGTGAGGTCATCCAGCACATCAGGGAACCCACACAACAGAAATTCCATCCTTGGGGAGCTGAAAGAGTGGGGCAAGTGGGAGAGCCCCCCCAGGTTCTGATTCTGGGGGCAGCTCTGTCACACAGCCCCACCAACCCTGGCAGGCAGGAAGGCAACCTGGGCTTGTGGCCACCCTGCTCTGCACTGGCCCTGAAACTGGGGAAAAATCTTATCCTCATCTCCAGGCTGAACATTCCCTGTTTCCCCCAACACCACTTGTCTTTCATTCTCTTCACATGCCAGCTCCAGCCAAACCTTCCCTCCCTCAAAGAACCAAGTCCCCATATTTAATTTTATATTTTGCCAACTGTCCTTGCTGTCACCTCCTGGCAGTGGCTTCATGGCCCCTGTCACAGCCAGCCCTGGCCCTGCACTGACCCAGCTCTGCTGCCCCACAGATGCTGCATCAGGAAAGGAAGGTCCATGGGGAGGGAAATGCACAGGAACTCATCCTGGAAGGGACCTCGGGCGGGTTCTGGGCCAAACCAAAGCACAGTCAGTGGGGAAAGGGACACAAGGATGGGCTGTTTGTGTGCTCTGCTATGTCAGGAGAAGATGTAGAGCTCCAGAGACACCCAGACAATGTGGATCCCTCAGGAGACGATCTCAGACAGCGGCTCCCAGGCCTCTGCCACTTGCTGGTTTCTCTGGTTTGATGGTCACAGGTGGTTACACCCACTCACCCACACACCCACCAGTCTGGGCCCCGAAAGAACACAAGATCTGATGGTCTGTGCCTCCAACTCCAGTGGCAGGCACTTGGATCTCCCTCTAAACCCAGAGCACAGAGATGCCCTGTCCCAGAGATTTCTGACAATGGAGGGATTAGGAAAATGGAACAGACTGTGGAATCAGTTTCAGGGCACAGCCAGGGAAAGGCACTGAGCAGTCACCTGTTTGCACATGATCAGCTCTTTCATCACCTTTTCTATTTTCTCATGCCTCTTCCTCCACAAATCACTTTGGTCATTTCCTGGACATCCCATGGCAAGTCTTGTACAGTCCCTAAATGCACTTTCTGGCTGTCCATCCTGAGTCTCAGGACCTGAGTGAGAAAACCCCCAACCTCAGCTGCAAGGCCATCCTGGGGGCTGTCACTGATCACTTGGGGAGCCTTTCATGCAGAGATGTTGGAAATCTCTATTAGTTCCTTTATAACTTTCGAGGTTTGAAAGGTTCCTCCAAAGTCATTGAAATTCATGTCCCTAAAAGGACTGTTTTTCCATTTTCATAAAGTGTTGGGGATTAGGTCACATTGAAATGCCAACATGGTGCATGTCAGTATATGCAACCCTGTGGAGACGGAGTTGGGCATATAAGAATAAAAGACTAAAAAACTGTTTGGATTGGAAGAGACCTAAACCAGACACTAGTCCAAGGACCTTTGCATTAGCCACGGACACCTTCCACAAGTTCAGGCTGTACAAAATTCTCAAACTTGGGCAGATCCAGGGATGGGGTTTCCAGTTCCTTAATAACCTGGCCCAGGTTCCTGCCACCCTCAGCACAAAATATTTCTTCCTCACATCCAATGGAAATCTCCCCTCATTCAGTTCCAGTTCCTGTGCCTTGTTCTGCCAATACAACCTTTGGCATAAGGTGTCACTCTGTCTCTCCTGCACTAAGAGCACAACATTTTCATGGCTAAATACCAGAGATATCGTATGAAGGGGTTTGGAAGCCTCCAAGCCCTGGGCCCAGTGCGGTGGAGACTGAGGAAAGAACCGGAGAAGCCTGAGAGGCCTTGAAGGGAAACTGGGGAGGTCCAGACTGCACACAAGGAGAAAGGAATTTCTGCCCAAGGGCAGTGCTGTGGTGCAACACATCCCCCTGAAGGAGTCTGGATCAGTCCAAGGCTTTGTGCTCCAAGGCAGAGCCAGGGAGGAGGGAGAGATGTCAGTGCAGGAAGGGGCCAGCGAGGTGGGGCAGCCGGGGGATGCCGACAGCCTGCAGGGAAAGGGGCAGGGCATGGACACCGTAGGACAGCCTGGGCTGGAGAGGAGACAGGGATATGCAGAAGCTGAAAGGCCCCAAGAGAGCCAACTTGTGCAGGCCTTTGGCCATGGCTGCTGTGTGTGCCCCTGATGGCATGAGGAGACAAGTGAGCCTTGCAGCCCTGGGGCCTCATTGCCTCCTTGTCCCTGCTCAGCAGCCTGGGAGGTGCCACCCCATCCTCCTGCCCCTGCTATTCCACATCCCGCACCCCGGGGCCCAAGGAAGAGGCCCGAGGAATGAGGGAGAGACCTTTAGGTTAATGAAATGTTTCTTACTTTCCTCAGCATCAGAGTGACCTTTCTTTCCTAGTCCATATTTGTCATCATTGTCTCCTTGTTTTCTAACTGGAATCTGGGGACACTTTCTCAGTTATGGCCCTCAGAGGGACCCATTAGCAACAAAAGAAACTTTAAAGAGACTTTAAAGTTTGATTCAGACTTTGCTTTCTCAAGAGGTTCCTGCACCTTTCCTCAGGGTCTGATGTTCAGGGACTCAGCACCAAACCCCCCAGAGGGCCATTAAATGCCCTGGGCTGTTGCTGTGCTGCTGAGCTGGGCCGGGCTCCTGGCACACAGGGAGCTCCTGGCAAGCGGGCAGCGCTGCAGAGAGACAGCTCTGCCCAGGAGCAGCTCCTGTGCACAGCCCAGCAGGGCTCAGGGCACTGCCTGCACACACCGAGGGCAGAAAAGCAGGGCAGAGAGAGGTTACTCACAGTCTGGGGTGTGAGGAAAGTTGAGAGGAAGATCCACAGAAGAGGAGTCTTCCCAGGCTTTCAGAAGGTAAGTCTGCATGAAGGGCAATGTATGTGCAGTTTGTGGGAAGATCTCCCAACGCTGGCACATCCCACAGCCTGGGGGGTCTCTAATGTGGGATATCACAGTTTCTCTGGTGCTGAAGGTGAGGACAGGCTGCAAAGCAGGGACTCTCTGCTGCACCATCCCACGAACATCCCAGCAGGGTTCCCTCCTCCTAGGGATGGCTGTAGGGTTTGAACCCTGGCTGTGCCACCCAGGCTGTCCCAAACTGTCCTGCAGAGCAGGGTCCTGCAGCCCAGGGTGCTGTGCCAGGGCAGGAGCTCTGCCACATGCCAGAGGCAGCTCTCAGCTGGTCTGGGGAGCTCCCTCAGTGCTGGGAGAGACGCTGTGGATGGAAAGAGCAAACCCTGGCAGGGCAGGGCAGAGCAGGTTTGTTCAGCTATCAAGTGAGAGTTTCATAGTTGAGTACTTCTTACAGAGCACTCAGGGATATTTTCCAGGGGATACATCAAGGGGAAGGTGAAAGGAGGGATTTCTATCAGGCTCTCAAGCCACATGCCTGGTGGTTTGAGTAGCAGAGGGAACTCTGAGGAGCTGAACAGGAGCTGAGAACAACTACCTGGCATTGTTGGTGTCTGGAGGTGGCACAGCTGGATCAGGATGGCAATGCCCTGAGTGCCCACCTGGTTCTGCCCTGGCTTCTCCCAGCCGGACCCTCAGTGTGCATTTCCTTTTTCCTCAACTTGCCCTTGTTACTGGGGTTGTTTCCTCCTTCTCTCAGTCAGGCTCACTGGGAATGGGAGTTCAAGCCACAGAGTCAATCACTGATCTTGTGATCCCCCTCAGGCAGGTGGGTCCCTGGGAATGAGACATTCCAATTTTCCTTTGACCTGTGGGGCTGTCAGTAGTGAATTCTGTGTGCCTGGAGAATGAGGTGTGTTTCCCAGAATCAAACCCCATTGTCAGGACACTTGGCTCTTCTCTGAGATGTCCTTCCAAGCTGGGAGCTGCCCTCAAGAATGCAAATCATCTTCATAGCACAATTGTGTTATCTGAAATCCCCAGTGCAGAGGGGCAGAGATGCTGTGCCCATCCCAGGAAATGCTGTTGGGTTGGTGAGATGAGCCATGTGTGTCCTTGAGACCTTGAGCCAGGCTGGGACATTGAGTGCTCTGTGATGGATCTCTCTGTTCTCAACAGTGTCTAGTGGAATTTCAGACAAAAATGGGAGTGTGATCAGTCTCTCTCTGAGGAAGGCCCACGTCCAGGGCAGCTGGAACAAGGCAGAGGGACAGAGCAGCTCCCCTCACTCTGCACTAAGCCACAGACATGGTCCTGTTTGGGAAGCCCTGCTCTGCTCTTCCTCAGGGCAGCAAAAATGCTCAGGGGTTCTGCCATCCAGGAAAACTCCACAAGGAAGATGAGGGGAGTCAGAAACAAAACACCCAAACCTCTGCAACTGTCTTCTGGAATCCTGAAATCTTCTCAAAACTGGGAGTGCAGATACCCATGAGAACTTTTTCTTTAGAAGCAGTTTCATCTGACACAGCTGAACACCAGGATGGGCCCTGCCCCCAAAATGGCCATGACCCCACTGGAGCAGAGCACGGCTGACCCTCACAGCCAGTGGGCAGAGGGGCTGCTCCTCATGGGAAATGTAGTGAGCACCAAGCAGGGCTCCAGCCATGGATATGAAGCAAATTTTCCTGAAAAAGGAAAAGTGGGGAGTGTGAGTAGAAGGGAAAGGGGTATTGGGATATGGCTGTGATTATTCTCAGAAATATCTCATCTGATTTGTCACTGTCATTTCCTCCTTGGACAGTGCCCCACCTCCAGAAGTAGCAAATGCCCAACAGCAGCTCCATCAGCCAGTTCCTCCTCCTGCCATTGGCAGACACGCGGCAGCTGCAGCTCCTGCACTTGTGGCTCTTCCTGGGCATCTCCCTGGCTGCCCTCCTGGGCAACGGCCTCATCATCAGCGCCGTAGCCTGCGACCACCACCTGCACACCCCCATGCACTTCTTCCTGCTCAACCTGTCCCTCACAGACCTGGGCTGCATCTGCACCACTGTCCCCAAAGCCATGCACAACTCCCTCTGGGACACCACAACCATCTCCTACATGGGATGTGCTGCACAGCTCTTTTTCTTTTTGTTCTTCATCGTGACAGAGTTTTATCTTCTCACCATCATGTGCTACGACCGCTACGTTGCCATCTGCAAACCCCTGCACTACGGGACCCTCCTGAGCAGCAGAGCTTGTGCCCACATGGCAGCAGCTGCCTGGGCCAGTGGCTTTCTCCATGCTCTGATGCACACAGTCAATACATTTTCCCTGCCTCTGTGCCATGGCAATGCTCTGGGGCAGTTCTTCTGTGAAATCCCCCACATCCTCAAGCTCTCCTCCTCACACTCCTACCTCAGGGAAATTGGGCTTCTTGTGGTTAGTGTCTGTTTAACCTTTGGTTGTTTCATTTTCATAGTTTTCTCCTATGTGCAGATCTTCAGGGCTGTGCTGAGGATCCCCTCTGAGCAGGGACGGCAGAAAGCCTTTTCCACGTGCCTCCCTCACCTGGCCGTGGTCTCCCTGTTTGTCAGCACTGGCACAATTTCCTACCTGAAGCCTGAGTCCATCTCATCCCCATCCCTGGATCTGGCACTGTCAGTTCTGTACTCAGTAGTGCCTCCAGCAGTGAATCCCCTCATCTACAGCCTGAGGAACCAGGAGCTGAAGGATGCTGTGAGGAAAATGATGACTGGATGCTTTTCAGCAGGAAGAACCTGTCAGTTTTCTTCTGTACAGTGTTCACAATAAAACTCATGACAGGCTCAGTTTGACTTCCCAGGTTTTCCTTGGTGCTCAGTGGGTTCTTTTTGTCATAGTGTTGTGCTCGATTAAATTATTTTATTCATCCTCTCATCTAATTAATTTTTTATTTTCATTAATTTTACTCTCTTAAATCTGTACCTGAGTAATTTTGCTATCTCTATTTTAAACAAACTCTCTTGCAATAGCCCTCTCTAGCTGGTTAGGGTTTTTGATTTGAGAGTTTCAGGCATCTACTGGGCAGTTCCATGTGTGCAGAGAAGGGCAAAGAGTCCCAGCACAGCAGCACTGCCAGGGAGCACCAGCACTGGGCCTTTGCTGACCTGCTCTCTTTCCACTTGTACACTCTCCTGCAGAGCCCCTGGGCTGGACTAAGGCCTTGCTCCTCTGCCAGCTGGGACACAGACCTGCTGCATGTCCATCCTGGGCTCACAGGCAGGGACAGGCCATGGGCACTGCTGGGACACAGCTGGGCTCCACAACAGCAGCTCCATCAGGAAAGGGCTTCTCCTTAGCTCAAGACATGCAGTCTTAGGGCTTTTTGCAAAGTCACTCTCAAGAACATGCCAAGAAATAGACTCTGTAGAGGCTCCTTGTTTGGCTTGTTCTCCAGGGGCTCTAAACCTGTGTGTGAACCAGCAAACAGAGCCCTGTAACTGCAGGGGCTACAGCAGGCACAGGGAAACAGATCCAGTGAGTGTTCTGTGTTACCCTCAGTGAACACACTGCTGCTACCCATGACAACAATAGCAGTAATAAAAGCTGGAACTATAACAAAGAAACCCCACAAGAAGCACATGTGGAGCACAACACCATTGCTCTACTGCTCACCACTCTGTGCCCAATGCCCAGCCCAGCCAAGACACAGATCAGCCCTTCCTGACCAACCCCCCATTAACACCCTGAGCATGGCCCTGCATCAAAGGGAACATCCCTTGGGCCAGTTGGGCTCAGCTGTCCTGGCCCTGCTCCCTCCCAGTTCTGTGACCCTCAGGAGATCATTGGAGGCCATGATTGAACAAACCTCTCATACCTTCCAAATCAAAACCCAAACCCAAAGCACCATGAAATACCTGCAGCCCCAGAAGTTTTAAGGAGCTCCCACGGGCCATACCTGACAAAGCCTCCCCAGGGACTCACCCCAGCAGATCCTTGGAGGCCACAACTGCAGGGAGGCAAAGGCTCTGGGCAGCAGCTCAGGTGCTGAGCAAAGCCTGGCTTGGCTGGAGGCAGCAGAAAGGACCAGCCCTGACCCCCAGCCCGGGGAAGGCACATCCTGTCCCTCACACCTTGCTCAGGGCAGCAGCTCAGGTGCTGAGCAAAGCCTGGCTTGGCTGGAGGCAGCAGAAAGGACCAGCCCTGACCCCCAGCCCGGGGAAGGCACATCCTGTCCCTCACACCTTGCTCAGGGCTCTGCTGGGGGCACTGGCATGGGGGGTGATGCTGAGGGCAGGACAAGGGGTGACAGTGCCCAGCCTTCCTGGGGCTGTGCCAGGAGACTACCAGGCCCCAGAGCCTCAGCACAACAGGTCTGCTCACAGCCCTTGGTGGCACAGACAAAGTTGTGCCCGAGAAAACAAAGAGTTGGGATCTCTTGTACTTCTGGCCCAGTCACTTGATGTCCCTCTGTGAAGGAACAAACCACCTCTCGGAGGTGGGTGACAAACCAGTGCTGGGAATGGTCATTTGGAGGGGCTGGTCTGTGATGAGTGTCCCAGGATTCTTTTGTCCCATGAGCCTCTAAAGTGCCTCAAAGGGCTCCTTGATTCCAGGACATTCTGCAGTGTCCATGATCCCTGCTTGCTTTGAAAGGTTGTACCATGTCACAGTGTCCCTTTGGTTCCATGAGGTTCTGTGGTGTCACAGTGTCCCCTTTTATTCCAGAAGGTTCCACACTGTCCTTGCTGGAACACACCTGGTTGGATGTTGCCCCACCTGCAGAGCTGACTCCAGCTCTGGGGTCCCAGCACAGCAAGGACATGGAGCTGTTGGAGCGAGTCCAGAGGAGGCACCAAGATGATCAGAGGGATGGAGCAGCTCTGCCATGGTGGAAGGCTGAGAGAATTGGGCGTTGGGGTGACCTAATTGTGCCCTTCTAGTGCCTGAAAGGAGCCAGCAAGCAAGATGGAGAGAGACTGTTTACAAGGGCCTGGAGTGACAGGACAAGGGGCAATGGCTTCACACTGATAGAGAGAACGGTTAGATGGGATATCAGGAAGAAAATCTTTACTGGGAAAGAGGTGGGACCCTGGCACAGGTTGCTCAGAGAAGTTCTGGCTGCCCCATCCCCGGAAGTTGTTCATGGCCAGGTTGGATGAGCAACCTGGTCTAGTGGAAGGTGTCCCTTCCCATGGGAGGGGATTGGAATTAGATGATCTTTAAGGTCCTTTCCAACCCAAACCATTCTATGATTCTGTGACTGGTGGGTGACATGGTGGTCAGGGCCATCTTGGGCACAAAGAATAGGAAATAATGGAATTTTCCATTCTGAGTGAAGGAAGGGGCAGCAGAACTGACAGCTTGGACTGATAGCAGGGAGACTTTGCACTGTTGAAGAGACTGATTAAAGGAGTGTCTTGGGGATCAGTCCTGAAGTAAAAAGCATTCTCATGGCCAGGCTTTGTGAACAAAGATTTGGGAAGGGCACTACCCACGCTTGCTGCAAGCTGCTGGTGGCTAAAAAGGCCGATACAGGATAGGCAAGTCCGGTCACAAAAGGCACAGGGGAACATCTCCTTTGGCCATATTTGCAAGGAACGGTTCTGTCTGCGTTGTCTTTTCTCCTCCAGACTGACTGTGCTGCGTTCCCAAAGGAAGCAGCAGCGTCATGAATGGTGTGTCTCCATGAATCCCGAATGGAGGCCAGAGTGGCCCATTGGGGCAGGCAATATGGCCAAGGCTGAGGTGTTGTTTCAGGCAGTCCTTGTATCTCCTCTTCGGGGCTCCTCTCTTGCGGCAGCCAGTGGTGAGTTCTCCATAGAGCACAATCTTCGGGAGGCAGTGGGTGATCCTCCATCCTGGAGACGTGCCCTGCCCAGCACAGCTGCGTTCTCAGCAGCATGGCCTCCATACTGGTGACCCCTGCATGTTCAGAACAGACACACTGGTCACGTAATCAGACCAGTGGATGTTTAGGATTGAACGGAGGCAGCGCTGATGGAAGCGTTCGAGGAGCCGCAGGTGGTGGCGGTAGATGACCCAGGATTCAGACCCATAGAAAAGAGCAGACAGTACAATGGCTCTGTAGACACTTGTCCTAGTTCAGCTGGAGGGACCAGCTAACCCTGTGTGGTGGTGATCAAACCTGTGTATTCCACCCCCTCTATTCATTCCCCAAGGACAATGGGCCATTAGCAGCAGCTGCCCAGGGAGCCATTATCACTTCACACCCAGCCTGAGGGGGGCGGAGCTGCTAATGGGCCATCAACAGCTCAACAACCCCTGGCTCCCAGAGTTAATCACCCATTGTGTGAGTCCCCGCCCAGGGGGAGGGACTGAGTGCTCCCTGAGGGTACATAAGTGGTGGGTAAGAAGACCTCAGGACCTTCTCGTCGGATCCAGAGCAGCAGCAGGACCTCGACAGCAGGAGATCACCGCTCTCGCTCAGACCACAGCCCTCGCCTGCACCAACAGGTTTTTCTTTTCCTTTTGCTCTGGACTTGGGGGAGCCACAGGGGTCTCAGCACAAGGGCAAACAAACCCCCTTGGGTTTGTGCCCCAGGACACTGGGTTATACTGCTGGGGTATTGTGAGTTGAAAGCAATTTCCCTTGTGTGTCAGTGTTGTTATAATAATATTATTATTAAATTTTAGCTCTGACTTATAATCTCTCTCATGGTGAGTTCATTTTCCCTTGCTGGTTCACCTTCAAACCAGCACATCTTTTGGTGCCCAACGTGGGGCCCGAGAGAGAAGTCAGAACTACAATTTCATTTTGTGTATTTGAGTACAGAAAATCCCTGACTACCATGTTGCTTGATGTATTCATGTGGATGGTGTATCTGGGCCTGTTCATATTTCGACACATGGGGAACCATGTGCCTGTTTTGATGCTCTCTTTAATACCAGGGAGAAGGATCAAAATTGCTTTACTAATATACTACATTTATGATGTCATAACATCAGAAGCAATGAATTTCATTGTGAATGTATATTCAGTCTGGTGTGCCTGTCCTGGTTTGGGTTGTTACCTCTGGGGTCTCATTAAAAATAACACCCAGACTGTGGGGAAAACAGGCGGAGATGGTTACTTCCACCTTTTCACCTCTGCTACAACAATCATTGAAAATATTGAGCTTCCTTTTGATGTTAGGGACAGCATAATCTTGCTGTTAGTGTTGCTTTGTCTCCTCTGTACTGTATACACCATATTTAGGGTCAGAACTGGGCTCTCTAAGGAGACTTGCTGGAGGCCTGCCCTGGGAGCGGATGATGTTGAGTGGCACGGGAAGTGGGAAGATATGGGCCAGTATTTGGAGACCTTCTCTCCTCAAATGATCTGGAAATTCACCCCGGAACAACTGCAGGACCCTGCCAAAATGCTAAGCTATGTGAAAGGAAGATGCTCTGGTAGTCCCAGAGATGTGCAGCTCACAGCAACCTGCTGGGCCCTGGCCACTGCCTACCGCACACTGCTTGGTGTGGTACAGCATCATCAGGAGGAGGAGAAAAGGAGCAAATCCACAGGCACCATGTCCACCCAGACCATGACTGAGCCAGAGAGGAAGAGAGATACATCAACTAGCGCCATGTCCACCCAGACCATGACTGAGCCAGAGAGGAAGAGAGATACATCAACTAGCGCCATGTCCACCCAGACCATGACTGAGCCAGAAGGACAACAGAAACCGATAGCAGTTGCCCCTGTCCAGAAAAGAAAATCAAAGACCAAATCAGTTCGTATAGCGCATGACGAGGAAGAGTCAGGACCTTCATCTCAAGCAGAAGAAATGGAGCCAGAAATAATCACCCGGTCCCTATCCCTGGGAGAGCTGCGTGAGCTCCGGAGAGAGTTCACACGACAGGCAAATGAGTCCATCTTGACCTGGCTACTTCGAATCTGGGATGCTGCAGCCAATGATACCATTCTAGATGGGAGTGAGGCAAGGCAGCTGGGATCCCTGTCTCGAGATGTTGTCATTGATCAGGGCATTGGAAAGAGACAGGAAACTCTCAGCCTCTGGCGGCGACTGTTGTCAAGCGTGAGGGAGAGATATCTTTGTAAGGAGGACCTCCACGTACAGCAAGGACAGTGGAACACGATGGAACAAGGTATCCGGTGCTTAAGGGAATTAGCCGTACTGGAGATAATCTTTTCAGAGGATGAGAGATTCCCTAAAAGTCCAGATGGTGTCCAGTGCACATCCCAGATGTGGTTAAAATTTGCACGACTTGGGCCAGAAATGTATTCTCGCTACCTTGCAACATTGCAGTGGAGAGAGGGAGAAGACAAGGTGGGTGCACTGGTCAGCAAACTCAGGATTTATGAAGACACTGTCACTGCTCCATTACGAGCCCATGTCTCAGCTGTGGAAACAAAACTGGCTGAACTGGAAGAGAAGATTAAGGAAGGACTCTGTCATATCTCTCCAGAACAAACAAGAGTCTCTGCCATCAGAAGCAGGCGTCTTCCAGCTAAGGAGAAAGGGTACACTCCACGCGGCAATCTGTGGTTTTACCTCCATGAGCATGGAGAAGATATGAGAAAGTGGGATGGGAAACCCACCTCTTCCTTAGCAGCTCGGGTACGTGAATTGCAAAGAGGCACAACTAACACAGGGAATTCTTCAAGGTTGAAGGCTGCTCCGGTCTCTCGTGGGCAAGGCTCCAGACAGTATAGGAATGATGATGTTATGCCCGATCCTCTTGAAGGAACCTCCCGGTCATATTCACAGGGAGAGCGCAGTGAATACCATGACCAGAACTAGGGGGGCCCTGCCTCTAGCCAGGTAGAGGAGAGGGACAATCGGGTTTATTGGACTGTGTGGATTCGGTGGCCTGGCTCATCAGACCCACAGAAATACAAAGCTTTAGTGGACACTGGCGCACAATACACGTTGATGCCATCAGGATACGTCGGGGCAGAGTCCATCTCTATTTCTGGGGTAACAGGGGGATCCCAACAGCTGACTGTACTGGAAGCTGAAGTCAGCTTGACTGGCAAGGAATGGCATAGACACCCCATTGTGACTGGTCCAGAAGCCCCGTGTATCCTTGGCATAGACTACCTGAGGAATGGATATTTCAAAGACCCAAAGGGACCGCGTTGGGCCTTTGGCATAGCTGCTGTGGAGACAGAGGAAATCAGACAGCTGAGCACCTTGCCTGGCCTCTCAGAGGACCCTTCTGCTGTAGGACTGCTGAAAGTTGAAGAACAATTGGTACCGCTGGCCACAGCCACAGTGCACCGTCGGCAATACCGCACTGACCGAGACTCTGTGACCCCCATACACAAGATGATTCGTGAGCTGGAGAGCCAAGGGGTGGTCAGCAAGACTCACTCACCCTTTAATAGCCCCATATGGCCAGTACGAAAGTCCAGTGGAGAGTGGAGGCTGACGGTGGATTACCGTGGTCTCAATGAGGTCACACCCCCCCTGAGTGCCGCTGTGCCGGACATGCTGGAGCTTCAGTATGAGCTGGAGTCCAAGGCAGCCAAGTGGTATGCCACCATCGACATTGCCAATGCCTTTTTCTCCATTCCGTTGGCAGCAGAGTGCAGGCCGCAGTTCGCTTTCACCTGGAAGGGGGTGCAGTACACCTGGAATCGACTGCCCCAGGGGTGGAAACACAGTCCCACCATTTGCCATGGACTGATCCAGACTGCACTGGAAAAGGGTGAGGCTCCAGAACATCTACAGTACATCGATGACATCATTGTATGGGGGAACACAGCAGGGGAGGTTTTTGAGAAAGGAAAGAAGATAATCCAGATTCTCCTAAGAGCTGGTTTTGCCATTAAACGAAGTAAGGTCAAGGGACCTGCTCAGGAAATTCAGTTCCTAGGAGTGAAGTGGCAAGACGGGTGTCGTCAGATTCCAACAGAGGTGATCAACAAAATAGCAGCTATGTCCCCACCGACCAGCAAGAAGGAAACTCAGGCTTTCCTAGGCGCCGTGGGCTTTTGGAGGATGCATATCCCTGAGTACAGTCAGATTGTAAGCCCTCTCTACCTTGTGACACGGAAGAAAAATGATTTCCAGTGGGGCCCTGAACAACAACAAGCCTTTGAGCAGATTAAACAGGAGATTACCCATGCAGTAGCCCTTGGGCCAGTCAGGACAGGACAGGATGTGAAGAATGTGCTCTACACTGCAGCCGGGGAGAATGGCCCATCCTGGAGCCTCTGGCAGAAAGTACCTGGGGAGACTCGAGGACGACCGCTGGGATTCTGGAGTCGGGGATACAAAGGATCTGAGGCCAGCTACACCCCAACTGAGAAAGAGATCCTGGCAGCTTATGAAGGAGTTCGAGCTGCCTCAGAAGTGATTGGCATTGAGGCACAGCTCATCCTGGCACCCCGACTGCCAGTGTTGGGATGGATGTTCAAAGGAAAAGCTCCTTCTACCCATCACGCCACTGATGCCACATGGAGTAAGTGGATCGCTCTGATCACGCAGCGAACCCGGATAGGGAATCCTAATCGCCCTGGGATTTTGGAAATCATCACCAACTGGCCGGAAGGTGAGAGTTTCGGATTGTCCTCTGAAGAAGAAGAGGAGCAGGTGACACGAGCTGAGGAGGCCCCACCATATAACCAGCTACCAGAAGAGGAGAAGCGATATGCTCTCTTCACAGATGGCTCTTGCCGCATTGTAGGGACAAGCCGGAAATGGAAAGCAGCTGTATGGAGCCCTACACGTCGAGTTGCAGAAGCGACTGAAGGGCAAGGTGGATCAAGTCAGGTCGCAGAGCTGAAAGCTGTTCAGCTGGCTTTGGATATCGCTGAACGAGAGAAGTGGCCAAGACTCTACCTTTACACTGACTCGTGGATGGTGGCCAATGCTCTGTGGGGATGGCTGGAGCGCTGGAGAAAGGCCGGCTGGCAGCGCAAAGGGAAACCCATCTGGGCGGCTGAGATGTGGCAGGACATCGCTGCCCGGGTAGAGAAGCTGAGTGTGAAGGTCCGTCACGTAGATGCTCATGTACCCAAGAGCCGGGCTAATGAGGAGCATCGTAACAATGAGCAGGTGGATCGAGCTGCCAAGATTGAAGTCTCTCAGGTAGATCTGGATTGGCAGCATAAAGGTGAATTGTTTCTAGCCCGATGGGCCCATGATGCTTCTGGTCATCAAGGCAGAGATGCAACATACAGATGGGCTCGTGACCGAGGGGTGGATCTAACCATGGACAGTGTCTCACAGGTTATCCATGACTGTGACACATGTGCTGCCATCAAGCAGGCCAAGCGGGTGAAGCCTCTATGGTATGGTGGACGGTGGTCGAAATACAGGTATGGGGAAGCCTGGCAAGTTGACTACATCACACTTCCCCAAACACGCCAAGGCAAGCGCTACGTGCTGACCATGGTAGAGGCAACCACTGGATGGCTGGAGACATACCCCGTATCTCACGCCACTGCCCGAAATACCATCCTGGGCCTTGAGAAACAAGTCCTGTGGAGACACGGCACACCAGAAAGAATAGAGTCTGACAACGGCACCCACTTCAAGAACAGCCTCATAGACACCTGGGCCAGAGAGCACGGCATTGAGTGGGTGTATCATATCCCCTACCATGCTCCAGCTGCCGGGAAAGTTGAGCGATGTAATGGACTGCTGAAAACAACCTTGAAGGCGTTGGGTGGGGGAACTTTCAAACACTGGGAGCTGCATTTGGCAAAGGCCACCTGGTTGGTCAACACCCGGGGCTCCATCAATCGAGCTGGCCCTGCCCAATCAGAACTCTTGAATACTGTAGATGGAGATAAAGTCCCTGTGGTCCATATGAGAGGTATGTTAGGAAAGACTGTTTGGGTTAGTCCCACCTCAAACAAAGGCAAACCCATCCGAGGGATTGTCTTTGCTCAAGGACCTGGTTGCACTTGGTGGGTAATGCAAAAAGATGGAGAAACACGTTGTGTACCACAAGGGGACCTAATTTTGAGCGAGAAGGGTTTGTAATGTTTCATTGTATACATGTGTATATATATGTATATGTAAAAAGGGGGTTAATTTGGGAATGACTAGATGGAGTGGAATAAGGGGTGGATAATGTCCTAGTTCAGCTGGAGGGACCAGCTAACCCTGTGTGGTGGTGATCAAACCTGTGTATTCCACCCCCTCTATTCATTCCCGAAGGACAATGGGCCATTAGCAGCAGCTGCCCAGGGAGCCATTATCACTTCACACCCAGCCTGAGGGGGGCGGAGCTGCTAATGGGCCATCAACAGCTCAACAACCCCTGGCTCCCAGAGTTAATCACCCATTGTGTGAGTCCCCGCCCAGGGGGAGGGACTGAGTGCTCCCTGAGGGTACATAAGTGGTGGGTAAGAAGACCTCAGGACCTTCTCGTCGGATCCAGAGCAGCAGCAGGACCTCGACAGCAGGAGATCACCGCTCTCGCCCAGACCACAGCCCTCGCCTGCACCAACAGGTTTTTCTTTTCCTTTTGCTCTGGACTTGGGGGAGCCACAGGGGTCTCAGCACAAGGGCAAACAAACCCCCTTGGGTTTGTGCCCCAGGACACTGGGTTATACTGCTGGGGTATTGTGAGTTGAAAGCAATTTCCCTTGTGTGTCAGTGTTGTTATAATAATATTATTATTAAATTTTAGCTCTGACTTATAATCTCTCTCGTGGTGAGTTCATTTTCCCTTGCTGGTTCACCTTCAAACCAGCACAACACTGATCTTTGTACTTTTCTTCAGGTGTTTATTGGACCAGACTCTTTTATGGAGTTTTCAGAAGGCTCTGTGAGCCATTGCTGGCCTCTTGTCTATCTCTTTGTCAATCTTACCGTCTGAGGAAATGATGCTTCCCAGGTAGGGGAACTGCTGGACTGACTTAAGCTTTGATTTGCAAGAGAAGTGGAGGGAACAGAACAAAGGACTCCATGGAACTTTCCTTGACCTCACCAAAGCTTTTGACACTGTGAGCAGAACAGGCCTGTGGCAGATCTTGGAATGTTTAGGATGTCCCCCCAGGTTCCTCCAAATGATCATCCTGAGGATCCTGAGGATCAGTGTGGACAAGTCAATTCTGGCAATGCACTCTCTGATCCCTTTCCAATAACTAGTGGTGTGAAACAAGGTTGTGTTCTTGCACCAACTCTATTGACAACCTTCTTCAGCAGGATGCTCCAGAGAGCCACGGCAGAGCTCGATGAAGAAAACGGCATCTCCATCCGATATCGTACCGATGGAAGCCCATTCAGCCTGAGGCGACTGAAGGCCCACACCAAGCCCCTGAATCACCTTGTCCAGAGCTGCTTTTTGCTGACGATGCCGCCCTCGTTGCTGACACAGAAGCAGCTCTGCAGCGCTTCACATCCTGCTTTGCAGAGGCTGCTGAGCTTTTGGGGCTGGAAGGCAGCTTGAAGAATACAAGCTGCACCTCAGGAAGTCTTCCATCAGCCCCACATCACCGTAGGCAAATCAGAGCTCAAGTCAGTCCAGCAGTTGGTTTTCTCTATTGCAAAATTTAACCCCAAAACTCCCTCAGAAACTCTGTTTGTGAGCATGTCCTGCAGCACTGTGTATTCCTCCTGCAAATCCCCTGGGAGGGAAGTTCTTTGTGATTATTCCATGTCTATTTAGTGGCACTCAAACTCCTCACCTTTGTGGCTCTTAGGGCTTAGTTATGTTATTACAAGCCATTAATAAGGCATAGAATGAACTTGTGTAAAGCAAAGAAACATCAGGGGTGGCAGGTCTTGCCTTCCCCCCCTCCTCTTTCCCACCTGTGTCCATCCCCCACCCAGACATGGGGCTTTTCCCAAGGGCTTGGCTCCAGGCTCCAGCACTGGGACCAGTTTGGGGCCAGGCAGGTTTGGAGATGGTTTTATACTCTTTATTTCCCCACATTTCCCACTGTGGTGCTGGCAAAGAGGCTCAAGTCCAGTCGTCACCAGTTCACCCCTGGTGTTTCAGATGGTCAGTGAAGCTTCCAGGGCCTTGCACCTTTCCTGGCTTGTGGTCCAGTTGCCCTCAGCCTCAGAAAAGTAACAGCATTTTCCTTGGAAACCAGGCCTAGTGTCTGGGCACACACAGCAGAATTCCAGTTGAGGGAAACGGCATCTCCAAGGAATGAAATAGAGAAAGCTGAGGGAGACACATGGGCAGTCCTAAAAAGCAGGAAAATGGGATTAATTTATTGGGGTTTTTCCTTGCAGCTGCAAAGGAGAAACTGGGAATGATATTCTTGTGATGGAGTGAGGAGCAGACACCTGGACCACAGTTTAGGGCAAAAAGGGAGTCACCCCAAAGGGTGCTTTGCCTGGGGAGCCTGCCTTGATGCTGGGAAAATCCTGGGATCCTCCCATCCCCTAAAATGGAGGTGCCTGGCCCGGATCCTCCCCACGGGGGTGCCTGGGTGGGACTCACCAGTCAGGGCCACAGCCAGGCTGAAGCTGAGGCTTCCCAGGAACACACTCAGAGGGAGGAGAACACGCACCGGGTGGGATGTTTCCCAGTCTGGCCCTGGGAAAGGGAAGAGCAGAACAAGGCTGGGCTGGGTCCTCTCCCCTCTGCTGTGGCCTCAAGTGCTGGATCCTCAGTCCATCCTGAGTCCCATCCAGGACAGGGACCCTCTTGGGGCTCAGGAGGGCAAAAGAGCTGAGGCAGGTCCTTCACAGGCACCAAGGTGTGTCTGAGGACATGGAGATGGATCTTCAGCCTCCAGAGGTGACCACAGCCTGGAATTTGAGTGCTCCACACCAACCCCAGGGCTCCATCCCCATCCCACTGGTGCTTCCCAAGAGAGAGATGCTCTTCCCACTCCCTGCCCACACCCAGGGCGTTGGTTTTCCCAGCATTGCCCCATTTGGACTGTTCCTCGGGATCACTGCAGGGGTTCAACGCTTCCTCTTGGCCTGAACACTTTGTCTCCTGGGTTTCTTTTCCCTTTGTGGCAGAGAAGCCTCAGAGCCCAGGGCTGGCATTCCTGGCCCCTGCAGGTGAATCCTCTGGGGCGCCTGTGCCAAGGCAGAGGCTGAGGAGACCTGCAGGCAGCCGAGCCCCCGCGTGTGCCACATCCCATGGAGCCAGCACAGCCTGGCTGGGGCTCTGCAGTCTCTGGGCTGGAGGGGCAAGAGGCACCTCGGGAAGCCCTGGCAGGGCAGGGTTTGCCCTGAGCTGAACAGGCAATGCCGGGAGGAGGTGGCAGAAAGGACAAAGGGAGGGGAAAAGGCGGGGAGGGAAAGAGAGGAGAGGGAGAAAGATTGAAAAAGATCAAGAGGCAAAAAAGACAAATAGAGAATAAAAAAAGACAAGTTTAAATTTTAAATAAATAGAGAAGTCACTGTCTGCTCACAGTTAAAAGGGAGCTGAAGTGTTTGCGAGGGCACAGGAGCCTGTTCAGGGTCAGGAGCTGCTTTTTCCAAGAGGAAGGAAACACCTGGAAGGATCAGAGCAAAGTTTGTGCTTTGAGACCCCTTTCCCAGAAGCTGCAGAAGGGAAAGAGCTGAGCCTGAAATAACAAGTGTTCTGTTGAGCTTTGATGTCTCGCAGCTGCTTCCAAGCTTGTTTAGCTTTGTTTGCCAAGATGTAGAAATGGTAAAAAGCTTTGCCAGTTGGTGCTGGATTTGTGAAGCAGCCCCGGGCCAGCTCTGCAGTAACAAAGAATCGATGTCTGTCCCGAGAGTGTCACTCTCGGCCTGTCACACCCGGGAAGGAACGCGATGTTTGCGGCCACCCCCGAGGCACAAACTCGCTCCGAGCCCGCCGGGGGGTCCGCGGGAAGGAGCGGGCGGGGAGCCGCTCCCTGTGCGGGGTCTCGGGAGGGGACATGGGGGGACACGGGGGGATACGGAGGGGACACAGGGGGATACGGGGGGGAAAAGGGGAACACAGCCCCTGAGGAGGGGACACGGGGGGACACTGGGACCGAGCCCCCCAAGTCCCGCTCCTGCCCCCCTCCACCTGCTGCAAGCCCCGAGCCCCAGCAGGGCTGCAGCCCCCAAACCAGCTGGAACCTGGGGGCGGGAGGGCAGCCCTGAAGCCAGGCTTGCTATAGTGGGACTTGCTGAGAGCGACTTAGAAGGGTTTGTTCGTAAGGAACTGGCCTGAATCCTGGGAAAAGACAAATGTTTTCTATCTGTTTTTTCTATCGAAGATACGCAGGAGACAGGAATTTCTGAACAAACTGCACAAATACTGTAAACCACATATATTTATTTAACAATGCAAAGTTTAGATAAAGAAAACCTTGAAGAAGATTAATCCTACAGCTGTGAGAAATAAAACAAAAGACCTCTCTGTGACGGAGGCTGCAACCAGTAAACAATGTCTAGTTAGAAAAGAAATGCATAGCCACAAGACATTCAGTCTTTTAACCATTTGCCTAAGCCCTAAAAATGTGTGTCTCAGGTGATTCGCCAGATGTTTGTGTAGCTTGGAAGGATGTGCAGTGATTGATGTCACTCAGATGGATCCGCACCACGGAATGTCCGGTGTCCTCACTGAAATTCCCCTCCTAAACCGGCCCAAATTTGACTCCTGGGGAGCTGCATCGTGTCAGACACAGCCCTGTGCCTGCCCACGGTGTCAATAAAGGCACTTTGGCTCACAGTGCGGCCCTGGGTGTGTTGCTGTGACTCAGCCCCACAAACCAGGGCTGTGCCCTCGAGCGCTCGGAGCTGCACCAGGGGGATAAAGGCCCCCCGGCCCTCCCGGTGCCCCCAGCAGCAGCTCTGCCCCCCAGAGCGGGGCTGTGCCCCCCAGAGTGGGGCTGTGTCCCAGACCCCACAGCCCATCCCGGGCTTGGGGCTGAGCACGGAGCAGGTGCTGAGCTGCTGGATCTGTCTCGGGGCTCAGGGGGACAAGGGGGTGTCACACCAGTGGCACAAACAAGAGATGAGTGGTGTGTGTCAGTCCCTCCCCCTCGCTCTGTCCCTCCCCACTGCAGCCTTTCTGCCAAAGCCCCGAGGATGCTGTGCCGGGCCCTCCATCCCACGGCCCGGGATAAGGGAGATTCCAGCCCCTCCTGGGCTTTCCTGCACTGAAAGAGCCGCACTGGGGGGTCTCTGCTGCCCCACGTCACCCAAAGAGCTGCCCCCAGGGCCGCAGTTTGGGGCAGGACTGAGGGCTCAGGGACTGCCAGAGCAGATCTGAGCTGGGAGGGATGCACAGACAGAGACTCACATGTGGGAGTATCCCAATAGAAACCAATTATCCCAAAATATCCCTGAATTCATTCCACAGTAACTCTGATCCCTCCCCCAATATAGGAATTCTCCCAGAATAACTGAAACCTCCTGGAATACCTGATTCTTCCCAAAAAGAACTTTCATTCTTCCCCAAATACTCCAAAAATACCCAAGGTCTTCCAAATATTTCTGAATTATTCTAAAATACCCCTGAACTCCCCCCAAATCCCTCTGAACTCTCTCAAACAACTCTCAATCCTCCAGAAATACATCAAATCTCACCAAATACTTCTCAATTAGCTGCACCCCCTTAAACTGCCACAAAACATGCAAAGACCCCCCAAACACACTCAGAGCCCACCAAAGTCCCCACCAAACCCCCTTCTGGGGGGACCTTTAGGGGCACTGGTGGTGCTGGGACCCTCCTGGCTGTGGGTGAGGAGTTCTTGGGTGAGCAGTGTGGGGGGTGGGAGGAGTGGATGGTGGGAAAGGTCTGAGGGGAAGGGGATAAAAGGGGTGGTTGGATTCCCACAGTGAGCGAGAGGGGAGTGGGACCCCTCTGAAAACAGAGGGGGCTGGAAACTGAGGACTGGGGACAATGGGAAAAGGGATGGGAGAGGTCAGAAAAGTGGGGGATAAGGGAGGGGTGGACCCCCAAAACTGATCAGGAGGTAGATGGACACTGGGGGGATTAGTTGCAAAGGGCGGGAGAAGAGGGAAAGTGTGAGCTGTGACCAGCAAACTGATCTTGGTGGGGGGGCTGGGGATTGAGGGGACAATGGGAAAAGGGAGGAATAGGCAGAAGGGTGGAAAATGGGGATTGGGCTGACAGGATGGACAGTCCCATGGGGGTCTTTGGGCAGACGGGGGATTGGAAAAGGGGGCTCTGGGGTGGCACCCAACCTGTGTGGGGTGCTGGGGCTGCTGGAGGGCGGGGGGGCACCCTGGGGCAGGGGGGAAAATGGAAGGCTTAGGGTTTATTCATTATTACAAGTGATCAGATAAAAGATGTCAATCAAAATCATTTACTACAAAATATAAATGCTAAACCTACCAGCAGTATAGTGTGAGACAGGACAGTGCACCATCCTAAAGCAACTGATGAAGCAATTCTACTAAAGCTATCACGAAAGAATTATTAAGTAGAGATCAATGGAACTCACCCAGCCCAAGGGACCTGGGGAGATCTCTGCTCTCAGCCTCAAGGAGTGACCTTGGTGGGGGTTCCCACCCTAAGGGAGGAATCTCCACACACACACCCCAAGAAGGGATATGTTGGAAAAACCTGCCCCTGTGAAAGAGGACTGGACCTTTAGAGTATAAAGGGATTGACTGACAGCCATTTGACTCCTGGGGTTGCCTCACCATCAGGATGTTAATCTGGGGTTGAAACCAGAGTGGAGTCCCCTCAGCCAACCACTGACACATCTGCAAACAGGGCATCGTTTGCTTGGACATTCCAATGAGGGATGCCCTGGCACAGGCGTAAAGTCATCAAATCCCCTCATCCCAAAGGATTTTCAAGGTCAGGTCTGTGTCCTGATGGATGTTCCTCCCACTCTGTTCACCCAGGTGCCTACAGGGAACCAGAAGGATGAGGAGACCACCAGCCAGGTGTTTTCCCAATGTGAGTCACCAGGAATGTTGGTCACCAGGACTCTACCCTAAGTGGGTCACCAGGTCTTTACCCAACATGGGTCACCAGGTCTGTGCTCAATGTGGGTCACTGTGGATCATTCAACATTGGTACTCCAATGGGTGATGGAGGTGGAGCAGCAGACGAAGCTCTTCCCGCAGTTGGGGCACTCTGAGGGCTTCCCTTATTGGTGGGTTCGTTGGTGTTGGGTCAAGTTAGAGCTGTCAGTGAAGCTCTTCCCACACTCGCCACACCTGTAGGGCCTCTCCCCAGTGTGGATGCGCCGGTGGGTGACAAGGTGGGAGTTTTGTTTGAATCTCTTTCTGCAGTGGGTGCAGCAGAAGGGCCTCTCCTGTGTGTGTGTGCGCTGATGTGAGAAGAGTTGTGAGCTGGTCCTAAAATTCTTTCCGCACTCCGAACACTTGTAGGGCTGTTCCCCAGTGTGGATCCTCTGATGGCAGATCAGCTCAGAGCTGCAGCTGCAGCCCTTCCCACATTCCCCACATGTGTAGGCCCATTCCCCACTGTGGATCATTTGGTGGCGGATCAGGTGGGAGCTGAAGCTGAAGCTCTTCCCACATTCCAAGCACTTGTAGCGTTTCTCCCTTGAGTGAAGTCGCTGCTCCATCACTGGGTCGGAGCACCTGCTCAAGCTACAGCCACCTTCGGGGCACTGGGTTGGATTTTCCTCCTCAGAGCACCCAGGTCTAGTTTTGGAGAGTCTCCTCCTGGCAGATCTCCGTGGATTTTCCTCCCCACTCACTTCCTGCACCCTGGAGTCGTTCAAAACAGCCTCTGCCAGCAGGTTCTGCCAGGGGGATTTGTCCTCCGTGCTCTCCGTGCTCAGCTCGGGGCCTGGGGCAGGAAGGAACAAGGACAGGCAGGGCATTTGCCTCCGGCCCACAGGGAAGGCCAAGGACATCCCCCCAAACCCGGCCCCGGCAGGACGGCGTCGGCAGCGGGGTTGTCCTGCAGCCGGGGCCATGCTGGGCTGGAAGATGCAGCACAAGAGAGGGGCAAAGGGGCACTGACTTCCTCCTCACCTGCCTGGGGGTTCCGGGGCATCTTCCTCCTCCTCCCAGCCTCCTCCTCCATCCTGACAAGCTTTGGGAAGGAGAAATCATGTTTTCTGGGGAAAAATAAGGTGTGAGTGCCTTGGGTTGGGGGTTCCTCCTCCCAAAGACCATCTCTAGAACTCACTGAGCTTCCTGTGTCCAGAAAAATCTCCAAAATTCCAAGATTCAGCCGAGAAAACACTGAAAGGAACTCCTCCTCTCTGGCCTCTCCATTTTGGGGTTCTGGGGGTACCCCCTGTCCTGGCTGCTGGGGTTCTCCTGTCTGTTCAGTGTCCTCCCTCTCCAGGCTGCCGGGGCTCCAGAAACCCCTGCCCGGCCATTCTCAGGTTTCCTGTCCCCACACCCCTTAATTCTGTGACTCCAGGAACACCCTGACCCCCCTTTCCCACCCATCCCACATTCCCTTTTCCTTTAACCTGCCATCCCCTGGACTCCCCTTTTAGGGGCACAGGGACCCCCTGGACCCACCAACTACCTCTCCCCACCCCAGTCCTGCCTGTCCTTCACCTTGGCACCCTCCTGATCGCCCACTTCCCGGCACTGGGATCCCCCTGCACCCCCTTATCCTGCACCAATACTCCCCTGCATACCCTTTCCTGGCCATTCCACCTCTTCCAGGTCCCACACCTCCTGTGCTGTTTTTGTATTTTTCACTCTGGGACCCCTGGAACCCCCACTCCTGAATTTCCCAGACCACAGACTCCCCCTTCCCTTTTTGGAACACTGGGGGACCCTTTCAATCCCTTTCTCTGGACACTCTGGATCTCCCTACCCCATGATTCCCCTTTCCCCGACCCATGGACCCCCCTTTCCTGGGCACAGATTCCCCTGGACCCTCCATTTCCCTTCTCCAAGCTGCTACATCCCCCGTTCCTTGGACCTCTGGCCCCATGAAAACCCCCTTCCCCAGCTCTGTATCCCCCCTGCACAACAAAAGATTCGGCCCCAAAAAAGCCTCCCAGAAGTTCCTGCTCTCTGATCTCTCCACTTTGGCCTCTGGGGGGTCTCCCCTAATGGGCTTGCTGGGGGTCCTACAGGTATTGGGGGTCCCCCCTCTCCAGGCTCCCTGTTTTAGTGTCCCAGGGGGGTCTCTGAGCACCCCGAGCAGAGACTCAGGGCAGAAGCCGCCCCTGGGACCCTCGGCATTCCTTGGAGGGGTTTGGAGGGCCCTGGAGTTGTTGTGGGAGGTCTGGGAGGGAGCTTTGCAGGGATCCTGGGATAGTTGGGGTAGGTCTAGAAGCAGTTTGGGGGACCTGGTGTGGTTTGGAGGGACTAGGAGAAAGAATAGGGGGGGTCCTGAAGAGGTTTAGGAGGGTCTGGGTGGGGGTCTGGGAGGAAGTTGAGAGAATTTGGGCAGGTCTGGGTGCCCTAGAAGGGGGTTTGGTGAGTCCTGCGGTGGTTTGAGGGGTCTGGGAGCTGAATTTAGGTGAGTATGGGGGCATTTTAGGGGTCCTGGCCAGTTTAGACGGTCTGGGAGAGGTTTGGGGGGTCTGGGAGGGGTTTAGGAGATCTCTGGGGTGTTTGGGGCGGCCTGGGGTGTTTCAGGGGCTCCGCAGAGTTCAGGACCGGATTTGGGGCATCCTGGGGCTCCGGGGCAGTTTGGGGGTCCCAGGCGGTGGGTTAGGGGGGTCTCAGGCGTATTTTCGGGGGGGATTTGGGGCGTCCTGAGCCGCATCCCGGGGTGGGGGGAGGGGCTTACCCGGCTCCTTCACCGTCACGGCCAACACGGCCCCGAGGGGGGTCCCGGGGGGTCTGTGGGGGGTGGGTGGGCCGTGAGGGACCCCCAAAACTCGCTCCGAGTCCCCGAATGCCCCCGAAATGCTCCCAAATTTTCAGAAATTAGCCAAACTCGCCGCCATTGCTCAACTCTCCAGCAGTGCCGTCCAGTCCCGCCCTCCGTCTGCGCCGCCTCTGATTGGGATGCAGCGGGCGGTGGCGGTTCATGGAGTCCAGCACTACATCTCCCGTCAAGCACCGCGCCCCCGCTCTGGCCAATCACAGACGGGACTACAACTCCCGCCCCCCCCGCGCCCAATCGGGTCGGTCCCACCCCCGTTGCAGCCCCCCAAGTGTCCCCCGGACCCCAAACTGCCCCAGAAGGGCCCCAGGACCCCCAAGTGCTCCTCCAATACCCACTCAGGACACCCAGATCACCTCTCCGGACCCCCAAGTGACCCTCAAGTTCATCCAGGACTTACAAGTGACCCCTAAAATCCTCTTTGGACCCCCAGATTCTGTCCCTGGACACTCGAGTGACCCCCCAGGGGTCCCCTCGGACACCCAAGTTCTTTCCCAGTGCCCCATAAATGCCCCTCACACCCCAATGGGACCCCCAAGTGCCCCCCAAGTGCCTTCCAGGCCCCCAAATCCACCCCAACCTCCCCAAAGCCCCCCAGCCCCTCCTTCCCATGGGCCCTTCCCGGGATTTGGGGCTCCAAAGGGACATTTTGGGGTTGGGGGGGATTTGGGGGCACTTGGGGGGCTGGTGAGTTGGGGAAGGGATTTTGTGTGGATTTGAGGGAATTCAGAGTGGAATTCAGTGGATTTGAGGTGAAATTAGGAGAGGTTGGGTGGAATTAAGGGAATTTGGGATGGAATTAAATAATCCTTATGTGAAATTAAGGGGATTTCTGTGGAACCTTCAGGATTTGGAATGAAATACTTGGGATTGTAAGAGGGATCAAGGTATTTTTGAGTGGAGGTCAGAGATTTGGGATGGAATTAAGGATATGTTGGGTAGAAATAAGGAAATTTTGCATGTACTTAAGAAGATTTGAGGTGGAAATAAAGAGAAGTGAGAAATTTTAGGTGAAATTAAAGTAATTTTTAGTGAAATATATGGGATTGGGGGTATGGGATTGGTATAGATGGAATTAAGGGAACTCTGGGCAAAAATAATGGAGATCTTCAGGAAAATTAAGTGGATTTGGGGGTAAATGAGAGGAGTTTTATGTGGAATTAATAGAATTTTGGGTGGAAGACACGGGAGTTTTGGGGCAAAATCAGCAGGACTTTGATGAGTTTATAGAGATATGAGTTGGAATTAAAGCAACTTGGAGTAGAACCATTGTGGTATGAGGTGAAAATCAGGGAATCTTTCGGTGGAATTAAAGGAATTTTGAGGGTAATTATGGGATTTTGAGTGGAATCCTGGGGATTTGGGGTAAAATTGGGGGGATTTGAGGTCAAAGTCCGAGGATTCTCGGAGGGATTAAGGGACTTTTGAGTGGGATTAAGGGATTTGGGTTGGAATCAGGAGGCTTGATGCCACCAGAAGTAGTGATGGGAACGAGCAGGTGAGATTTTTGGGGTGTAAAGTCAACAAATCCAGTGATCCCAATGAATTCCCAATATCTGTCTGTGTCCTGATGGATGTTCCTCCCCCTGCACTCACCCAAGTGCCCACAGGGAACCAGGAGGGTGTGGAGTCCTCCAGCCAGGTGTGCTCCCAATGTGGGTCACTGGGAATGTGGGTCCCCAGGTGTGTTCCCAACGTGGGTCAGTGGGAATGTGGCTCCCAATGTTCCAGGTTCAGGAGGATTCCCAGCACAAATTAAAAGACACAGAACCACAGCTGAGGCAGCAAAGCAGATATATTGGTGAGCAAAGCAAAAGGATCCTGTTCCCTGGCACACAAACAGCACATCCCCAGCCCTGCAATCTCCCCAAGCCAATGGATCCTGTTCCTTGGGACACACACAGCACATCCCCAGCCCTGAAATCTCCCCAAGCCAATGGATCCTGTTCCTTGGCACACACACAGCACATCCCCAGCCCTGCAATCTCCCCAGGCCAATGGATCCTGTTCCTTGGCACACACACAGCACATCCCCAGCCCTGCAATCTCCCCAGCCCGTGGGGCAGGAGCAGCAGGTGCAGCGGCACTGGCACCAGGGCAGGCAGGCAGTGCCCCTTCAGGCCGTGCCCTGCACCAAACCAGGCCCAGCGGGGCCTCCTCACCCCCAGCCCAGCCCACCCCTCCTGTCCCCTCTCTCTGCAGGGCAGCTTTGCCAGCTGCAGCACCAGCCCCTGCGTGCCCATCGCACCAGCCCAGGCTGCAGCAGCTCAAGGGCTGACTCCGGGACAACAACGGCTCTGCCCTTTATTCTTCCTGGGGCACAGCCCAAGCTCTCAGCACTTCCAGCTCACACTGATGGGTCTTTCTCCAGGCCTGAGTTCTCCACAGGCAAACTCTGCAGTGTTTTCTCACACCAAATCAACAAGCACAAGCACAGACCAAACATGACAGGCCCAGACACACCTCTGGTCCCTGACACAAAACCTCCTCAGAATACAAACCTTCCTCTGCCTCTGGGGATTTGGAGGATAAGGCTTAGCCACAGTCTGTTCTATTTCCATGCATTAGAGTTTGTCACATGATTATGGAGCACAAACACAGGCTGGGTGGAGAATGGACTGAGAGCAGCCCTGAGGAGAAGGACTTGGGGTGGTGATTGATGAGAAGCTCAGGCAGCCCTGCTTGGCTGGGCAGGGAAGCCACTGGCAAGAGCCCAGTGGTCCCTGAGCATCCCAGCGCGGGCAGTGGCTCCTCTGGGCCAGCGAGGGGCTGGGAGAGGGGTCTGGGGCAGTGTCAGAGCCCAGAGGGACCCCCCAGCAGAGATCAGATGGTGTAAATCCAGTGTGCTGGTTGGACCTGCTGGCAGCTGCCTGTCTCTCACTGAGAACTTGCTGGGCTCTCCCTTATCCAATCTCCTTTCAGAATGGGATTTAGGGAACAGATCTGAAGCCTCACTGCAGGGTCCCCTTTACTCCTGCAGCCCCTGACGCTGCAGGTGTGACAATGATGGGCTGAGCAGCATTTTCGGGCTCCCATGGAACCACAGGAACATCCATCTAAAACAGGCAGTGCACAAAGGCATTTCTGGAACAGATCTGATTTCTGTTAATAAAACTTTATGCTGTATAAATTTAGTTTTTAATTTTTTCCCCATGGCTACTGGTTGCCACCTGAATTTTATCAGTAAAATTGCAATTGCCTCTTTTGATCAGAGCCACCAGAGTGCATTTGTGACAGTGAACTCGGTGTTTCTGTCTCAGCTGTCGCCATCAGCAGACATTGGAATGCCCACAAGCCCCTGAGCACTAAGTCAAGGACAATTAGGGCCATACAGGCCTCATTGCCAGCACTCAAACACAGCCCTGTTGCTGGTGCTCTTGAAATAGAATAAAATTCCAGAGGCCACCCCAGAAATTGCCTCTGTAGTGTCAAAAAAAATTAAAATATCCACCCTCCCCTCCTAGATGGACCTCTGGCCAACAGTTCCTGCCCACTCCTGTGCTGGTTGCTCCTGAATGACCTTGCTGGCAGGTCCTAAACAGATCTTTTCAAGGGTTCCTTGTTTAGAACCTACACCCTGACACCTTTGCCTTCACCAGAGATGTGTGAGAAAGGGCAGTGCTGGTGGCAGTCAGGGCAGGGCTGAACACTGGGGTGACTTGGAAGCTCCCTCTGCACTGTCTGTGCCACCTGGATTCCTTTGGGAAATATTTCTGCCTCCAAATGGAACACAACAGTGGCCTTTTGGACATGCTGCCCCCAAGGGGGTAACTCTAAACATTTGGAATAAAACAATGACCCCTGCCAAGAGCCAAGGAAAGCTTGTAGCTGTTTCCTAAAAGCATCATGTGTGGTGTCCCCAGTTGTGTCTCGGGGCCTGGTCTGGAGGGGCTGCTTTGTGCAGGGCAGCTCTGGGGGCCCATTGCCATGGGCAGGGCTGCACTCTGGGGGTCGAGGCTTTGGTTCTTTGGTGTCCAGGGGAGGATGGGGAGGATGGGGAGGGTGGGCTGTGCCATCCCAGAGGAGCTGCTGCCATGGGCAGCTCTCCAGGAATGGAGAGGAGGGGCTGTTCAATCCCAGAGGAGCTGCTGCCATGGGCAGCTCTGCAGGGATGGAGAGGAGGGGCTTTGCCATCCCAGAGCAGCTGCTGCCATGGGCAGCTCTGCAGGGTCCAGCAGGGCAGCTCAGTGTGGGGGTGATGCTGAGGGGCCCCCAAGGGAACCAGCACTGGGGGTGTCTGAGAAGGGGCAGCACAGGGGCTGGGGAGGGCCCTGGTCCTGCTGTCAGGGGCAGCAATGGGGTGTTCCCTTAGGATTTTATGGATCTGTAGATTTTATATAGCTATGGAGTTCCTTACCTTTAAAGTAGGAACTGGCAGCTTCTCAGCCCTGAGCTACATTCCTGCATTTTCTGTCTTGAGGCTCAGAGAGCAACTAGAATATATTCTAGTCCAAATAAGGTACCATTTAATCCTAGCAACACAGGCCCAGAAACCAGGCTGGCTGTGCCACTGCCTGGTCACTGTGGTTACCTCCCTCTCCTGCAAAGTTACTGCCAAAGTCAGCAAAGGGGGGGCAAAGAAGGTTTTGTTGCCATGGTTACAAGCACCATTGTTTTCTAAGGGTTTTACTGTCAGTTTAAACAGGCCAGAAAGGAAGTGGAAAGACTCCCAAAGGATGGATGGCTAATCTAATTCTAATAATATTGTCAAAACCCCAGACAATACAGTGATTGTTAATTACTGTATTTCAGGTGTCTTTCATTGCTCTCCAGACTTTGACTGTTAGTTTGATTATTTGTGAACCTCCTTACACTGAACTGAGTTTTCCTTTTACAGCTGATTCATGAAGAAGATAATGGAGCAATAGAATTGAAAGCTTGTATTGTTTTGTGATATTGATTATTTGCAGTGTTCACATTTTGTATATACTTTGTCCCAATAGTTTTGCAGCATTTTATGAACACCATTGGGAATATTCCTGTGTCCTCTCCGATTGCTGCAACTTGTGAAAAAGACTGCCCTGAATTCAGTTTGAGAGTCAACACAAAAGTTCATGAGATTGTAAGATCAAATTCATCTACCTTGAATTTGTCTCTAAAATATTTAGTCATCTACTCAAACAGCGTGTGAGCTCACAGAAGCCTCACAGAGGAAGAGACCTGTGTTAAAAAGCACCAAGTGGTTTGTTTGCCACACTGCAGCTGAAGGATTAGTTTTGTGGACTCTCCCATGAGCACTGCCTCACATCCTGTTTGCAATCTTGGAGATAAATTGGTACCATCATGGTTTCCAATGGTTTGTTTAGCTTGTACCCAGCTGAAATGAATGCCCTGACTGGCTTTAATGTAATACCCAGTTACTGTGGTGTCTATCCCAGACACCAACATGTGAAAATGCCAAAGTCAGTGGCCAATTGGATACTGACTGGTGTGCCACGATAACACTCACATGAGCATTTTGGTATGGATGGGGATGCTTTTCTAGCATGGAGGCAAGAGGGCCCTGCACAGCCACTGCAGGAGACAGAGAGAGGGTTGAGCACAGTCAGAGGGCAGAGTGTGGCAGGAGGGTTTGCCCTCCATGAGGCCTGGAATCTGCACAGAGAATGCAGGCTCTCTGTGGGAAGCAATTCTGAGGACCAAGATGTTGTTTGGTGTTCATCAAACTGCAGACACATCCTGCCTTCAGTGAGGTCCTAACGAGCATATAAATGTGTGGCTGGCACTCAACCACTCTAATTCTAGAAAAGCTTCATCCCTCGTCTTCTGAGAAACATTCATCTGAAAGGGAAAATTAATTTGAAACATTATTTAATGGTTTAGACTCTGTTTTGCAGAAACCCCAGAGATTCATTGTGTTATTCACACCCAAAGGGTTGGACATTCCTGTTCATCTGTTCCAGCCTGAGGACTGAGTCTGTGTGAAATGGTGAGATAATGATCCCCTACAAGCCAGATGGAAGAGACTGTTCCAGGTTCTGTCAACTACCCACACCACAGTCAGAGACAGAAGGGAACTCCTGTGATTCACCTCACAGAGCCCATGGAAGATTAGCAACTTGATGTCATCTTGAGTAACAAAAGGATTATTTTGCATAGCTGGTTTCCTTCTCGAGTGGATCTCTGGACTTACTACTCTAGAGCTAAGGAGACCTCTGTTCCTGGAATGGGTGTAACAACAGAGACTGTTACAGATAGAAAAATGTGTTTTAAATTACTCTTTCTCTATGTATTGTTTATTGGTAGTAATCATGAATCAGATTTGGAATAAAAATTTGCATTTTGCTCTAGCCCCAAAGATAAAAAATAAATTATTAAAATTGTTATGAATTTGGCCAAAATTTGGAAACAAATGTGAGTTCTAAACCAGTGAACTCTTGGAGGTGTCTCACTGAGCTTGGAAATATCTTTGGCAAGGTTGTTCCATGGTTGCCAAACTGGACTTGGATAAAAGAGCTGATCATATTAATCATATTTGTTGTTAATGTTTGCTGAATAGCTGCAGGATCCAATGCTACTGTAGTCGCTCATTCTTATGCAACAATCTTAAGTAGAAGTAGAGAGACTCCACCAAATTCTCTCTTTTGCCAAGGCTTCAAGGGGAAAAAGGCTGCCATGGGATTTTATACATCTGTAGATTTTACAAAGTTATGTAGTTTCTTACATTTAAAGTAGGAACTGGCACCTTCTCAGCCCTGAGCTACATTCCTTCATTTTCTGTCTTAAGGGTCAGAGAGCAACTAGAACATACTCTAGTCCAAAGCAGGTACCATTTTAGTCGTAGTGACAGAAGGCCCAGAAACCCCTGGAGAAGCTCCAATAAGAGAAAGTGTCCTGAAGATGATGATGATGATGATGGATGAAGTAAGGGGTCCTGAGACCTCCCACTCAGTTCTAGGAGGGTGTACCAAGGGGCAGACCTAAGAGAGGTTCTGGAAACAGACCATTATTAGATTGGATGGAACCTTTAGTTATGATAATCAAGTAGTGTTATAAATCAGTAAAACCCATAGTGGTGACAAAGAGGGTGGAGGTGAGAAAGAGGTGCAGAAGTGAGGGAAGGCAGTGGGCTCGTCTGCCCATCCTCAGCACATCCACATCCTGGGGGGCTCCACCCTGCCCTGGGCGAGCCGTGAGGAACCTCAAGTCCTGCTTGAAGAAAATCAGGCTGGTACTGGGGGCAGGGTGTGCATCTCTCTGTGTGCTTTCCATCCTCTGTACACATCAAACCCTGTAAGTAAAGAACTCCTCTTGACCCTACTCAGAGAATGTGTCTCGGAAAGTTTTTCCAGAAATTCCAGGCAACAGGGGAAGGCGGGATGGCCTCGTTCTTGGTGGCCACCTGGGGTGGGGTGGGAGCCCGAAGAGGAAGGGAGCAGGCAAGATTGGGAAATTATGGGGAAGAGAATTGGGAAGGGAGAGGGCAGAGGAAAGGGAAAGGGATCCCAGGACACAGTGGAACATCATGGAATGACAGGGATATTGTGACTACAGAGGAACCTCATGGAACTGAAGGAACCCTGAGATGTGGAACCTCATGGAATGAAGGGGCCAGTGTGACACTGTGGAACTCATGGAGTCAAAGGGACCCTGGGACACTGGTAAAAACATGGAACTAAAGGAATCCTGGGACACTGAAGAACCTCATGGAGTCAAAGGTGCCCTGCGACACTGTAAAAAAATATGGAATCAAAGGTACCCTGAGACACTGCAGAACCACATGGATACTGACGGTCAGACAGAGGAGCTGCCTGAAATCCTGAGACATTTGACACATGTTGAAAAGTCTGAGCTTGATCTGATCAGCTGGAACAATGGAACACTTGTCATAAAATATTTGTGTTCTCTCATGGGATCACAAAGAGATGTTTTCAGGATGTGCATTAACAGCAACGGCAGAACTGTTGCCCTCCCACCCTCTTGGCACTGTCAGCATTCTGTCCTTTGGGCTGCACATTTCACCTCCCTCACCTTTCACCTCTTCCCACCTGTCCTGCCTGAGCTGCCCGTGGCTGAAGTCCCCTTCCCAGCAGCCTGTCTGCACAGCAGCACTTGCCAGTGCTCTCTGCATTTCCCTTCCCCTCACTCTTGGGTTGCTCACACACCTCTCAAAGACCAACTTTGGGCTTTCAGCTTCAGGGAGTTAAAAGTTTGCCTGTCCCTCAGTAATTGGTCTAATTATGTATTCAGACAGCTTTGTAGTTGTGTTTGTTTCATTTCTTTTCTCTCTAATACATTTCATGCACAGTTTTGCTTTGGTGACGGTGAAGGCCAATGGTGGCACCTTGGACCTGGCACAGGGTTGAGGAGTGTGTTTGTTTTGAATGGTGAAACTTATGAGTTTCAGATTGCTGCAAAAAGAGAGGAAAAATCCCTCTTGTCTGTGTTCAGCCAGTTGTCAGAGCGAAGCAGGTCCCAGTTGACTGATGAGAGACATGATGGGGCTGGGGAGGTGTGGAGCAAGGTTGTCCCCACTGTCAGACCTCAAGGGATTGCTCTCCAATGAGTCCAGACCTTCCTAGGAGAGAAACTGGGTCAATATCAATCAGAGAATGCTGCAATCACCTCTTCTCTAAAAAGAAAAGTAATTATCCATATCATTTAAAATAGAAATGCAAATTTCTTAGAAGCTCTTTCTAACCTTTCTCCAAAACTATATGAGGCATCTTTTTTAATTAACTCTCCTTGATTAGAGGACAAACTCAGAAAGAGCCATGATCAGTAGGGAATTGCTTTATCTTAACAAGCCCCATGGTGCATTTGGTGCTGAGCCCCTGAACCTCAGGACCTGAGAGGAGATTGCACAAACCTTTCCATAGGTCAAAGCCAGAAGAAAATCACAAAGTATCTCAAAGCACTAATGGGTCCCACTGAGGGCCATTCCCAATACAAGTTCTTCAGAGACTGGTAGGACGAGATAATTGGAAGTCCTGATTGAATAAACCTCTCATAGACTCAGTTTCAAAAGGAAAGGGAAAGTATCTTAATAAATGTTGAGTCCTTTGAAGCATTAACAAGCCTCACCTTGGGCTGTTACTGACAAAGCCTCTCAAGGGACTAATTAAAGCAGATAATTGCAGGCCATGATATTGCAAACCTCTCACAGACTGGGTGTCAAAAAGAAGCACCTCAATAAGCTTTGAGTCCCTTCAAGCATTAATGAGCTCCATTGAGTGTTGATACTGACTAAAGATCTCAAGGGACTCGTTACATCTGGTAATTGGAGGCCTTAATTGAACAAATCTCTAAGAAACTCCAAACCAAAAGCAAAAGTCAAAGTACTTTGAAAACCTGCAGTCCCTTGGAGCTTTAAGGAGGACCCCAAAGGGCCATTCCTGACAAAGCCTCCCCAGGGACTCATCCCATCAGACCCTTGGAGGCCACGACTGCAGGGAGGCAAAGGCTCTGGGCAGCAGCTCAGGTGCTGAGCAAAGCCTGGCTTGGCTGGAGGCAGCAGAAAGGCCCAGCCCTGACCCCCAGCCTGGAGAAGGCACATCCTGTCCCTCACACCTTGCTCAGGGCTCTGCCGGGGGCACTGGCATGGGGGGTGATGCTGAGGGCAGGACAAGGGGTGACAGTGTCCAGCCTTCCTGGGGCTGTGCCAGGAGGCCACGAGGCCCCAGAGCCTCAGCACAGCAGGTCTGCTCACAGCCCTTGGTGGCACAGACGATGCTGTGCCCGAGGAGACAAGGACTTGGGATGTCTTGCACTTCTGGCCCAGTCACTTGATGTCCCTCTGGGATAGAACAAACCACCTCTCAGAGGTGGGTGACAAACCAGTGCTGGGAATGGTCATTGGGAGGGGCTGGTCTGTGATGAGTGTCCTGGAGCACCTTCAGCAGAGTGTGCAGAAAACATGGCCAGTCTGGGCCAAACACAATGTGGGGCTTTTCCCACTTGTCCCCTCCTAAACTCACCTCAGTCCCGAACACAGACAGCTCCTGGCATCCCCTGCCACTGCAGAGATCCAGAGGGTTCTGCACTCCTGTGCCCTGATGCCATCAGTGTGCACTGGGCACCAGTGTCTACTAAAGCTTTACACCTCTGTGGATCTGCTGAGCCAGGCCATCGAATCCACACAGTGCAGTGTGCCTGGTCATCCCTTTGCTTCTCCTGGCCAAAGGCAGGGAACCTCTATTCCTGTTCTTGGCCAGAGTATTCACCGTCTGACCTCTGTGATACCAGACCACAAGTTCCGTTACCAGGATCAAAAGAGTTGATTTTAGTCCTTTTATGCCTGGGAAATTTCTGATTGTCTTCTTGTGTCCCTGCAGCAACTCCATGGACATCCTTCTTGGCTGACCCCTTCTCCACAGCTCTCTTCCCTCTCAGTTCACCTCCATGGGCTCCCAGCTCAAAGCTGGGTTCACCATCCCACTTCCCCATGTTGCCCTCTGGCCATGGAGAAAGAACCAGAGATCACCACATGGCCTGTCCTTGGGGTTCCCTTTCGCTCTGGCCGGGGCAGGAGAGGACTGATCTCCTGGACTGCCCCTGAGAGCTGAGCTGCTGGGCCATGGGGATGAGGAAGTGCCCAGAGTTTCTACTACATTTCAGAGACAGGAGGATGCCATCTCCTGGTGTATCCCTTTGGGGGGAATACAATGCCATCAGGCTGTTGGAACGTGATCCAGGAGTGCTTTGAACCTCCTCGTGGCCACTGTGCAAGGAACATCCTCTGAGTCTTTAGGGGTGTTTTCACTTTTTAGGTCACTATAGATGATTTCCAGCACAGGTAATTCCCTCAAGTACTGGATACCTTTGTTTGCAGAGCTTCACTTTCCTTGGGAGTTCACAACATCTTCCTGAAATGGATCTCTTGCTCTCACGCTTGAGAAGAGTCATCTCCAGAGACTGTAAATTTCTCCTTCTTTTTCAATTCCTCTTTCAATTTCCTAATCTCTAGCAAAGGAATCTCAGCTTTTGGCCTTCATGACCTTGCAACTGCTGACTATCAGCCCCACTATCCCAGCATGGAAGCAGCCAGGTGGAAATCCACTCACCTGGCTGGCAGCTGGAATCTTTTCACAAGTCTTAACGTTCTGATGAGTTCAGGGACCAGGTAACTTTGGTTTCCTGTTTTCATTTGTGTCACTCCTTTTAATTTCTTTGTTAAAAGACTGGCTTCTTGATCTGCCCCGTCCCCTCCTGATTCTCTTTCTCTTGTCCTGCCCTCAGCATCACCCCCCATGCCAGTGCCCCCAGCAGAGCCCTGAGCAAGGTGTGAGGGACAGGATGTGCCTTCCCCAGGCTGGGGGTCAGGGCTGGGCCTTTCTGCTGCCTCCAGCCAAGCCAGGCTTTGCTCAGCACCTGAGCTGCTGCCCAGAGCCTTTGCCTCCCTGCAGTCATGGCCTCCAAGGTTCTCTGGGACGAGTCCCTGGGGAGGCTTTGTCAGGAATGGCCGTTGGGGGGCTCCTTAAAGCTTCAGGGTCTGCAGGTATTTCATGGTGCTTTGGGTTTTGGTTTTGACTTGGAATCTGTGAGAGGTTTGTGCAACCATGGCCTCTAATGACCTCCTGTGGGTCACAGGACTGGGAGGGAGCAGGGCCAGGACAGCTGAGCCCAACTGGCCCAAGGGACGTTCCCTTTGATGCAGGGCCATGCTCAGGGTGTTAATGGGCTGTTGGTCAGGAAGGGCTGATCTGTGTCTCGGCTGGGCTGAGCATTGGGCACTGAGTGGTGAGCAGTGGAGCAATGGTGTTGTGCACCTCATGTGCTTCTTGTGGGGTTTATTGTTATAGTTCCAGCTTTTATTACTGCTATTGTTGTCATGGGTAGCAGTAGTGTGTTCACTGAGGGTAACACAGAACACTCACCAGATCATTTTCCCTGTTTCCTGCTGTCGCCCCTGCAGTTACAGGGCTCTGTTTGCTGGTTCACACTCAGATTTAGAGCCCCTGGAGAACAAGCAAACATGGAGCCTCTATAGAGTCTATCCCTTGGCATGTTCTTGAGAGTGACTTTGCAAAAAGCCCTAAGACTGCATGTCTTGAGCTAAGGAGAAGCCCTTTCCTGATGGAGCTGCTGTTGTGGAGCCCAGCTGTGTCCCAGCAGTGCCCATGGCCTGTCCCTGCCTGTGAGCCCAGGATGGACATGCAGCAGGTCTGTGTCCCAGCTGGCAGAGGAGCAAGGCCTTAGTCCAGCCCAGGGGCTCTGCAGGAGAGTGTACAAGTGGAAAGAGAGCAGGTCAGCAAAGGCCCAGTGCTGGTGCTCCCTGGCAGTGCTGCTGTGCTGGGACTCTTTTGACCTTCTCTGCACACATGGAACTGCCCAGTAGGTCCCTCAAAGTCTCAAAGGAAAAATCCAATGATCTCCAATGACCTCCTCAGACACACAAGGCTACTGCAAGAGAGTTTATTTTGTTTAAATATAGAGGTAGCACATTTACTCAATTAAAGATTGAAAGAGTTAAATTAATAAATGAGACAGTGATTTAGATGAGAGGATGAATAAAATAATTTCATTGAGCACAACATTAGGAAAAAAACCCAACCACTGACCACCAAGAGAAACCTGGGAAGGCAAACTGAGCCTGTCATGAGTTTTAATATGAACACTGTACAGAAGAAAACTGGGAGGTTCTTGCTGCTGAAAAGCATCCAGTCATCATTTTCCTCAGGGCATCCTTCAGCTCCTGGTTTCTCAGACTGTAGATGAGGGGGTTCACTGCTGGGGGAATCACTGCATAAAGAATTGACACCACCAGGTTCAGGGATGGGGAGGAGATGGAGGGAGGCTTCAGGTAGGCAAACATGGCAGTGCTGAAAAACAGAGAGACCACGGCCAGGTGAGGGAGGCACGTGGAAAAGGCTTTGTGCCGTCCCTGCTCAGAGGGGATCCTCAGCACAGCCCTGAAGATCTGCACATAGGAGAAAACTAGGAAAATGAAACATCCCACAAATGGAAAAGCACTAACCACAATAAGCCCAAGTTCCCTGAGGTAGGAGTCTGAGCAGGAGAGCTTGAGGATCTGTGGGATTTCACAGAAGAACTGGCCCAGAGCATTACCCTGGCACAGGGGCAGGGAAAATGTATTGGCTGTGTGCAGCAGAGAGTAGAGAAAGCCACTGGCCCAGGCAGCTGCTGCCATGTGGGCACAAGCTCTGCTGCCCAGGAGGGTCCCGTAGTGCAGGGGTTTGCAGATGGCAACGTAGCGGTCGTAGCACATGATGGTGAGGAGGGAAAACTCTGCCGACATGAAAAAGGAAAAGAAAAAGAGCTGTGCAGCACATCCCATGAAGGAGATGGTTGTGGTGTCCCAGAGGGAGTTGTGCATGGCTTTGGGGACAGTGGTGCAGATGGAGCCCAGGTCTGTGAGGGACAGGTTGAGCAGGAAGAAGTGCATGGGGGTGTGCAGGTGGTGGTCGCAGGCTACGGCGCTGATGATGAGGCCGTTGCCCAGGAGGGCAGCCAGGGAGATGCCCAGGAAGAGCCACAAGTGCAGGAGCTGCAGCTGCCGCGTGTCTGCCAATGGCAGGAGGAGGAACTGGCTGATGGAGCTGCTGTTGGGCATGAGCTTCCCGTTGGTATAGCACCTGTCCAAGGAGAAAAATATAGTAACAAGTCACAGTACATGTTTCAGAAAAAAACTCTTCTAGTCGTTATGTAACACCCTGAAATCACCTCTTCTTTTTCACAGAAACCCTTTAGCTGGTCCATTTTAGGACTTCTGTTGAGGCCTGGCTCAGAAAGCTCCAGGGAAAAAGGAGCTCTGCTGATGTTCTGGTATACTCAGTTCTGTCCTACAACAAAAGATAAATAGGAACTGAGACTGATGTTCCTTTTAAACCATCCATGGTACTAAAAAGCTTCTCAACATTGTCACTCCCATTTCACCCCAATGCAGAGCAGAGCTGTGGGGGTACAGTTTTGTTTCTTTCCTTCCGTTTCCTCCAACACAAGTACTGAAATTTTTGACGCAGGAATCCTTGGTATTTATACTTCTATCTAGGAGAAAACCTGGGTGTCCTGTGAGGCAAAGAGATCATCCATTCCTGCAATTTTTGGCAAGATCCATCAGCCCTGCTCTCATCTGCCCAAGGCTGTCACCTCTCTGTTCTGCAGGGCAAAGGCACCCAAGGGTTCCCCTGAGGAGAAACTGGACACTTCTGAGTGCTGGTGACTCCAGTTTCCAAATGCACATCTTCAAACTCCTCATCCCGTCTCACCCTACAGAAGAGAGATATCTCAGCTCTCCCCTCCCAGCAGGGGCACAGAGGGCTCATTGCAGCTGCCTGCACACACCTTGCAGCCCCACTGCCATGGCCTCAGTGCTGAGGGGCTGTGGGGAACACAGGGCTGGAATGGAACAGCTGTGCCCCTCAGGAAGGCATCCTGCATGACAGCAGGATCATCCAGGGAAAGAACTGAATGTCCTAAAGATGTTACATCCTGACTGGAGAGTCCAGGAGACCCATTGCCCCAGAGCTCCCACCTGAGCTGGGAGCAAAGGCAGCATGAAGAGGAGGGGAAAATAGAGAAATTCTTCCACACTCCTATGGAGACCCTACAGAGACAATCAGATGGCCAAAGGGAAGGACTCTGCTGGGTGGTGGATGAGATCAGGGGCTTGCTCTGGGCAGAAATCTGCAGAGCAGGGATGGCCCAGAGCTGCTCTAGCCCCTCTGCCACAGCATTTCAGCAGCAGCTCCCTCTCACTCCCTGTCCAGGGCTCTGCTGCCTGGAGCTGTCCCTGCCAGCAGCTGCTTCCCTGGCAGTGTTCCCAGAGCCCATCCCAGCCCTGGGTGCTCAGCTCTGCCCTGCAGAGCCCTCCCAGCACAGGGCACTGCCCAGGGACAGCTCTGCCTGTGCAGGCTCTGCTGGCAATGTCAAAGCAACCCTGAGGAGAATGGAAAAGCAGCACTGATGATGTGTGTACCTGGCAGATTTCTAATCCTCCCAGGTTTATTCATCAGTAGGTGTAAACGATTTGAAATGGAAGTGCCACCTCCTGAAATGAGAAATTAATTTCTACTTTTTATGGGCCAGATAGCCCACAAAAAAAAAAAGTAAGAACAGGATAATTCCCTTTGAAACAACCTCTGCCTTTTTGTGCTTCTTGAAAAATATCCTGTGAAATCTCCTGCACTGCTGTCCAGCTCTGAGCACCTTCAAACCACAGAGAACCTTATTCACATAAGGACCCAGCTCTCAGCCATTGCTCCTTCCCCACAGCCCTTCTCCCCAGCCCTGTGAGCAGCTCCCCAGGCTGGCTGAGAGCTGACTCTGGCAGGCAGCAGAGTCCCTGTCCCAGCACAGCACCCTGGGCTGCAGGACCCTGATCTGCACCACAGAGCAGCTGTGGTGCTCTGTACCCCTGTGGGGCACAGCACCCCTGGCTGCACTCCTCAGCTCCACATCTAATCCAAAGTGTCCCCCAACAGCCCCCTCCTCACACATCCCATCAGCTGGGGCTGGGCCAGCTTTAGGAGATGCCTCCAGGAGCTGCCGCTACATTGCCCTGCACCCACAGACTCACCGTGTCCAGCACTGCAAAGATTTCTCCTCCAAGAGCTCTCAGTCATCCTCCCAATGCTGAACCCCTTTAAGCTCTGTCTGTGCCCTGCTGGTGTCCCTGAGCTGCCCTGGCAGTGCCCTGAGCCCTGCTGGGCTGTGCACAGGAGCTGCTCCTGGGCAGAGCTGTCTCTGCAGCGCTGCCCGCTTGCCAGGAGCTCCCTGTGTGCCAGGAGCCCGGCCCAGCTCAGCAGCACAGCAACAGCCCAGGGCATTTAATGGCCCTCTGGGGGCTTTGGTGCTCAGTCCCTGAACATCAGACCCTGAGGAAAGTTAAAGTGAGATTCAAACTGTAAAGTTTCTTGCAGTGCAAATGGGTCCCACTGAGCGACACAACTGAGAAAACATCCCCAGGATATTTTTGGAGCAGTAACATGGAGGCAGTGGTTACAGGTCAGAGAATCACAGGATCATCAATGTTGGGAGAAACCTTCAAGATCTTCTAGTCCAACTGACAACCAGCACCCCCACAATCACCCCTAAATTTTATTCCAGGTGCCACATCCAAACACCACCTCAGCACTTGGAGATACCACCACCTCCCTGGGCTACTTATTTCATTGCCTAAGCTCCCTTTCAGTCAATAAAAGTTTTATTTAACATTTAATCTGAACCTCGATCTATGCAATTCAAGTCTCTTTCCTCACTTTCTGTCCCTATAGGTTTGGCAGAAGCGAGGGAGAATCCCCTCACTAAGACCTCCTTTTGGGTGTTTGTAGAGGAGCAACAAGGTCCTCCCTGAGCCTTCTCTTCTCCAGACTGAAAAACACCAGTTCCTCATCCAATATGTTTTCTAGACCCTTCCCAGCTAGTGTCCCTTCTGGACATGCTCCGGGCCCTCAATGTCCTTTTTTTCAGTGAGGGACCCAGAACTGGACATAGCACTGAAGGTGGGGCTTCATCAGTGGCCAGTGCACAGGGACAGTCCTGCCCTGGTCCTGCTGGTCACATTATTCCTCATACTGGCCAGGATGCCATTGGCCTTCTTGTCCACCTGGGCACACTCTGGCTCATACCCAGCTGCTCTCAAGAAGCAGCCTCAAGTCTTTTCCTGCTGACTAGCTCTCAAACCACTCTGCTCACAGCCTGGAACATTCCATGGGGTTGTTGTGACTCAAGGACAGGATCTGACTCTTGACCTTATCTATTCAGCCTGTCCACATTCCTCTGCAGAGCCTTCCTGCCCTCCAGCACATCCACAATCACACCCAATTGGTGTTGTCCACAACTTTTCTGAGGGTGCACTTGATCCCCTTATCCAGATCATTAAAATGATGTCAAACAGGACCAGCCCCAACACTGAGTCCTGGGGAACCCCACTAATGACCAGACCCATCTGGATTTAGTTCCATTCCCCACCACTCTCTGGGCCATCAGACAGTTTTTCACCCAGCAAACAGTTCCCTCATCCCAGCCACGAGCAGCCAGTTTCTGCAGGAGATGCTGCAGGAGGTGGTGCCAAAGGCTTGACTGAATTCCAGAGAGACACATCCACAGCCTTTCCCTCCCTGAGTGGGTCATTTTGTAATAGAAGGGGATCAGTTTGGTCATGCACAACCTGCCTTTCCCAAACCCACACTGACTGGGCCTGATCCCCTGGTTGTCCTGTTCGTGTGTCTGATGGCACTCAGGATGATCTCCTCAATGGACTTCCCTGGCACCAAGTTCAGGCCTGACAGGCCTGGAGTTGTCCAGATCCTCCTCCTGGCCCTGCCTGTAAATCATAGTTTCTGATTTCTTTTCAGCTGGGACTTCTCCAGTTCACCAGGACTGCTGGGCAATGAGTGAAAGTGGCTTGGCCAGCTCTTCCTCCAGCTCCCTCAGTACCCTCAGGTGCATCCCATCTAGGCCAGGGACTTGTGGGGGTCTCATTGACACATTTTTTGTTATCTTTATTTGCAGTGGACAAACTATGTCCCTGTTTGTATCTGCCCCTTCATATTTTCCCCCAACATAACCTCACAATACCCCTGTAGTCCCCCAGGTTTTCTGTCCCTCCTTCCACTGTCTCTTTTTTATCCCCCTGAGTTCCAGAGGCCATTTTGACACTGAAGTGCCTTGTGGAGCCAAAGGGACCCTGGGTCACTGTGGAACCTCATGGAACCAAGGGGCCTTTGTGACTTGTGGGGACTCCTGGAACCAAATGAACCCCAGAACATTTTGGAACCTCATGGCATCAAGGGGCCATTGTGGCACTGCAGAGCCTTATGCACCATGGCAGGATGTTCTGCCCTGATCAGGCCCAGAATGGCTCAGAGAATGCAAATAATGCAGGCTCTCTGTGCTGAGTTACTGTTGCCACCAAGGGGCTGTTTGGGTGTTGAATTCTGCTAAAACCAGCCTGGTTCACCAAACTGCAAATGCCCATCCTGCTTTTTGAAGCACCATTGGACAGAGAAGCTGCTCACTGGCCTGGAAACATGTGACCAGCAATCCCTGACAGTGTAACTATAAAAGCTCAGTCCAACTTCCATATGGCAGATCCTTTCACAGACTGCCTTGAACCATGTGGAGCTTCTCCCATGAAGCAGGGATGGCTCTTCATGGTCACTGCCCAGGGGTTAAGGGAAGGAGAGAGATCTGCCCTCTTTAGTCGTGTGAGAGTTACATCAGTCCCTTTTTAATGATTGTTTCTTCTTGCTGCTTTTGATCAACTGCATTAAAATAATTGTTTTGATACAGTGCACTGCACTATTTTATGCTATAATATACTCTACTAGGAGGCTTTAGCTTTTCCAGTGTATTAAATATTTAAGAAAATATCTGTTCACTTGTCTACTGTTCTGTCTCCTCATTTATCATAATATATAATGCAATTTATATAAGTAGATCTGATTTGCCATCATTAAAACCTGTGAGGAAAAGTGATTCAATCACCCCTCTATAATTCCTGAAATTAGCCCTTGATTCCATGAGGTTCCACAGAGTGACGATGAATCCATTGTGTCAATAAGACTCTGCAGTGTCACACTGGGCTGTTCATTCCATGAGGTTCCACAGTGTCCCAGTGGTGGTGTCAGAGATGGTGAAGCTTTTCTTTTTGTGGTCAGAAATAGAATGAGAAAGAAATAATGTCACCAATGGCATCTGGGAAGGTCCAGACTGGACATGTGAAGAAAGAAATTTCCCTCCAAGACAAGTGCTCTGATACAAAGCATCACCAAGAAGGAGTCTGGATCAGTCCAAGGCTTTGTGCTCCCAAGGCAGAGCCAGGGAGGAGGGAGAGATGTCAGTGCGGGAAGGGGCCAGCGAGGTGGGGCAGCCGGGGGATGCCGACAGCCTGCAGGGAAAGGGGCAGGGCATGGACACCGTAGGACAGCCTGGGCTGGAGAGGAGACAGGGATGCGCAGAAGCTGAAAGGCCCCAAGAGAGCCAAGTTGTGCAGGCCTTTGGCCATGGCTGCTGTGTGTGCCCCTGATGGCATGAGGAGACAAGTGAGCCTTGCAGCCCTGGGGCCTCATTGCCTCCTTGTCCCTGCTCAGCAGCCTGGAAGGTGCCACCCCATCCTCCTGCCCTTGGCATTGCACATCTCACATCCCAGTGCCACAGGAAGAGCCCTGAACAAAATGGGAGGGACAGGATCAGCCTTCCGAAATCCTGGAGGTCACGGCTGTGACCTTGGGATTCATGAAACGCTTCCTAATTTCCTCAGCATCAGAGTGACCTTGTCCATCTTTGTCATCATTTTCTACAACTTTAGTTTCTAACTGTAATCTGCGGACACTTTCTCAGTTATGTTCCTCAGAGGGACCCATTAACAACAAAAGAAACTTTAAAGTTTGATTCTGACTTTGCTTTCTCAAGAGGTTCTTGTAACTTTCCTCAGGGTCTGATGTTCAGGGACTCAGCACCAAACCCCCAGAGGGCCATTAAATGCCCTGGGCTGTTGCTGTGCTGCTGAGCTGGGCCGGGCTCCTGGCACACAGGGAGCTCCTGGCAAGTGGGCGGTGCTGCAGAGAGACAGCTCTGCCCAGGAGCAGCTCCTGTGCACAGCCCAGCAGGGCTCAGGGCACTGCCTGCACACACCGAGGGCAGAAAAGCAGGGCAGAGAGAGGTTACACACAGTCTGGGGTGTGAGGAAAGTTGAGAGGAAGATCCACAGAAGAGGAATCTTTCCAGGCTCTCACACGGTAAGTCTGCATGAAGGGCAATGTATGTGCAGTCTGTGGGAAGATCTCCCAACACTGGCACGTCCCACAGCCTGGGGGGTCTCTAATGTGGGATATCACAGTTTCTCTGTTGCTGAAGATGAGGATGGGCTGCAAAGCAGGGACTCTCTGCTGCACCATCCCAGGGACATCCCAGCAGGGTTCCCTCCTCCCAGGGATGGCTGCACGGTTTGAATCCAGGTTGTGCCACCCAGGCTGTCCCAAAGTGTCCTGCAGAGCAGGGTCCTGCACCCCAGGGTGCTGTGCCAGGGCAGGAGCTCTGCCACGTGCCAGGGGCAGCTCTCAGCTGGTCTGGGGAGCTCCCTCAGTGCTGGGGGAGAGGCTGTGGGTGGAAAGAGCAAACCCTGGCAGGGCAGGGCAGGGCAGGGCAGGTTTGTTCAGCTATCAAGTGAGAGTTTCATAGGTGAGGACTGCTTACAGAACCAGAGCACTGCGGGATATTTTCCAGGGGATACTTCAAGGAGAAGGTGAAAGGAGGGATTTCTATCAAGCTCTCAAGCCACATACCTGGTGGTTTGTCATGCAGAGAGAACACTGAGGGGCTGCACAGGGGCTGAGAACTACCTGGCATTGTTGGTGTCTGGGAGGTGGCACAGCTGGCTCAGGGTGACACTGCCCTGAGTGCCCACCTGGTTCTGCCCTGGCTTCTCCCAGCCGGACCCTCAGTGTGCATTTCCTTTTTCTTTAACTTGCTCATGTTGCTGGGGTTGTTTCCTCCTTCTCTCAGTCAGGTTCACTGGGAATGGGAGTTCAAGCTACAGAGTCAATTACTGATCCTGTGGTCCCCCTCAGGCAGGTGGGTCCCTGGGAATGAGACATTCCAATTTTTCTCTGACCTGTGGGGCTGTCAGTAGTGAATTCTGTGTGCCTGGAGAATGAGGTGTGTTTCCCAGAATCAAACCCCATTGTCAGGACACTTGGCTCTTCTCTGAGATGTCCTTCCAAGCTGGGAGCTGCCCTCAAGAATGCAAACCATCTTCATAGCACAATTGTGTTATCTGAAATCCCCAGTCCAGAGGGGCAGAGATGCTGTGCCCATCCCAGGAAATGCTGTTGAGTTGGCGAGATGAACCACGTGTGTCCTTGAGACCTTGAGCCAGGCTGAGGCATTGAGTGGTCTGTGATGGATCTCTCTGCTCTCAACAGTGTCTAGTGGAATTTCAGACAAAAATGGGAGTGTGATCACTCTCTGTCTGAGGAAGGTGCAAGCCCAGGCCAGCTGGAACAAGGCAGAGGGACAGAGCAGCTCCTCTCACTCTGCGCTAAGCCACAGACATGGTCCTGTTTGGGAAGCCCCGCTCTGCTCTTCCTCAGGGCAGCACAAATGCTGAGGGGTTCTGCCATCCAGGAAAACTCCACAGGGAAGATGAGGGGAGTCAGAAACAAAACACCCAAACCTCTGAAACTGTCTTCTGGAATCCTGAAATCTTCTCAAAACTGGGAGTGCAGACGCCCATGAGACCTTTTGCTTCAGGAGCAGTTTCATCTGACACAGCTGAACAACAGGATGGGCCCTGCCCCCACCATGCCCATGACCCCCCTGGAGCAGAGCAGGGCTGACCCTCACAGCCAGTGGGCAGAGGGGCTGCTCCTCATGGGAAATGTAGTGAGCACCAAGCTGGGCTACAGCCATGGATATGAAGCAATGTTTCCTGAAAAAGGAAACGTGGGGAGTGTGAGCAGAAGGGAAAGGGGTATTGGGACATGGCTGTGATTATTCTCAGAAATATCTCATCTGATTTGTCACTGTTATTTCCTCCTTGGACAGTGCCCCACCTCCAGAAGCAGCAAATGTCCAACATCAGCTCCATCAGCCAGTTCCTCCTCCTGCCATTGGCAGACACGCGGCAGCTGCAGCTCCTGCACTTGTGGCTCTTCCTGGGCATCTCCCTGGCTGCCCTCCTGGGCAATGGCCTCATCATCAGCGCCGTAGCCTGCGACCACCACCTGCACACCCCCAGGCACTTCTTCCTGCTCAACCTGTCCCTCACAGACCTGGGCTGGATCTACACCACAGTCCCCAAAGCCATGCACAACTCCCTCTGGGACACCACAACCATCTCCTACACAGGATGTGCTGCACAGGTGTTTTTTTATTTCTTCTTCATGTCAGCAGAGTTTTTCCTCCTCACCATCATGTGCTACGACCGCTACGTTGCCATCTGCAAACCCCTGCACTACGGGACCCTCCTGGGCAGCAGAGCTTGTGCCCACATGGCAGCAGCTGCCTGGGCCAGTGGCTTTCTCAATGCTCTGCTGCACACAGCCAATACATTTTCCCTGCCCCTGTGCCAGGGAAATGCCCTGGGCCAGTTCTTCTGTGAAATCCCACAGATCCTCAAGCTCTCCTGTTCCCACTCCTACCTTAGGGAAATTGGGCTCATTTTGGTTAGTGCCTGTTTAGTGTTTGGCTTTTTCATTTTCATTATTTTCTCCTATGTGCAGATCTTCAGGGCTGTGCTGAGGATCCCCTCTGAGCAGGGACGGCACAAAGCCTTTTCCACATGCCTCCCTCACCTGGCCGTGGTCTCCCTGTTTCTCAGCACTGCCATGTTTGCCTACCTTATGCCTCCCTCCATCTCCTCCCCATCCCTGGATCTGGCCCTGTCAGTTCTGTACTCCGTGGTGCCTCCGGTACTGAACCCCCTCATCTACAGCCTGAGGAACCAGGAGCTCAAGGATGCCCTGAGGAAAATGATGACTGGGTGCATTTCAGTAGCAACAATTTGCCAGTTTTCTTCTGTACAGTGTTCACAATAAAACTCATAAAAGGCTCACCTTGCCTTCCCAGGTTTTTCTTGGTGGTCAGTGGGGTTTATTTTTCATAATGTTGTGCTCAATGAAATTATTTTATTCATTCTCTCATCTAAATTTATTTATTTATTAATTAATTTAATTTATTTTTTTCTCATTTATTAATTTAACACTTTCAATCTTTATTTGAGTAATTGTTCTATCTTTGTTTAAAGAAAATAAACACTCTTGCAGTAGCCTTGCTTATCTGATCCTTTTCCTTTGAGACCTTTAGGGATCTAATGGCCAGTTCCATGTGTGCAGAGAGGGGCAGAAGAGTCCCAGCACAGCAGCACTGCCAGGGAGCACCAGCACTGGGCCTTTGCTCACCTGCTCTCTTTCCACTTGTACACTCTCCTGCAGAGCCCCTGGGCTGGACTAAGGCCTTGGTCCTCTGCCAGCTGGGACACAGACCTGCTGCATGTCTAAAGTAAACATTTTTCGGCGGAGAGAAAGGACTTCACCAACAAGCTTATGAAGTTTATAGTGAAGACCTTTTATTACACAAAGCACACAGTTTATTTAGGGTTAGGACTACAGCTTATTGGCTAAAAGAGTTAACACACCACCATGCCAGATACTTCAATTGGTTAAAGCCTATCTCTCACAAGTCCCATGTTTATATTATTTCATCCTGGCTGTTTTCGTGTCTCAGCAGAGTCCTGTGAATTCCTACTATGTGAATTCCTGGGGAGTAACCTCCTCCCTACCAGCCAGCAGCAGCTGAGCTCTTTCCTGCTTCTGGCTGACAGCTGAGTCTCACAGGGTTTTCTGTAGATCTGAATTGCTCACTTTTGATTTTACTGTAACAACAAATCCCCTTTCTTTATTTTGAGCAATTCAGATTTATAGCATTGACTTGTGAAGTGAGTCTACAACACACTACAATAGGCAAAGCAATAGAACTAAGACAAGTACAGTGATTAAAACAATTGTTAGGCCTTCTTTCAGAAAATTGAAGAACCAACCATTAAATCTCAGCCTTTTCAACCAAGTATCAAAAGCAGATGATGTTACCATTGGCTTTTTCATATAGTCTTTTAGCTATCTTAAATCTGCATGAAAAGACACTGAATGATCTGACAAATTCATGCAGCACGTCCATCAAATTCCTCAAAACAAAGGCCTGGAGCTAAAAGTTGTGCTGAAAAAAAAGAATATCTAAAGCAACTTTAATTTGCAACAATACATGCCTAATTCTATCTACATCAGTGGCAAGACAAGGCATCTAAATTCTTCAGGTAATTATTTGACCTTTAAAGATGCAATCATCAGTCATTTCAGACATCAGAGAACAGATACACAGACAGACACAGTTATCCTGACAATTCTTTGTAATTGTGCCACAAAAGTAGCAATAGCACTTCAGCATGGCCCTTTAGGAGAAGGCTACTGCACCTGATAGCAGCAGCACTTCAGCTTGGCCCTTGGCTGAAAGCTGCTGTGCCTGATGTGAACTGCAGCACAACTGTCTCCATCAAAAAATTCACCAAAAAAATCTATAAGTCATTTTTAGAGCAATTTGTTTAGCTACTTCATTTATCATTTGTTGATCTTGACTTGGTTTTTACTTGCAGTTCTGTCACTTGTACTACTTTATTCTTTTTCTGATGTTAATGTCACTGGTGTTCTCCCCCGATTTTTTTTCAGATCCATAAAATTATTTATTTATTATCATCTTTCTTTGTCTCTTTCTGCTTTTTCCATAGTTTTCTCCCCCTTTTTATTTTTAGAATATGTAGTGAAAGTACTAATTGACAATACACTTATTAGCTATAAATGCAACCTTATTCTAATGACTTAAACCGTAACCAAATTAGCGTTACTCTGCTAAGTCACTTAACACTTTAAATCTTAACTTATTCTGCTTAACATCTTAATTTATTAACAAATTAAAAACACCATTCGATTTTACCTAAAATCCTTATTTTCTTAAGAAATTAAAAATAATATTCTATTAGCTTAACAACTTAACTACCTTAACAAAAGAAGAAACTTTATCCTATCTGCTTAACATCATTATCTGTAGCAAATGAAAAAACATTCCTGCAGGCACTGTCATTGATGCATCAAGAAACTTAAGAAACCTTAACAGAAATATAACAATACTACACAACATTATTTCTATAAACTTGTTATGTTGCATCAAGTCTTAAATTCATAAAAAACAGAGCTTAACATTTCTTATTCTTATCATTCTAGTGTTACCTGTGGTAAATATGCATTCTTGTATTTAAAAGAACATATCCTAACCAATCTAATGCTACATAACTAAAACCATTCTCTGGTTTAATTCACTGCAGAACTCCTAAAAAGAGCTGTTTGAAAATGTCTAATACTAACAAATGGAAACACATCAATTATTATCAGCTGTTATGAATTTTGAATCCGAAGGTTCAAATTAAAAGCTCAATCAGTCACTCAAATGTCCTGGTAACTGATCTTGATTCAGTCAGAGGAAACTGGCTGTTCTTATCCATCGCTAACTTCAACCTGTGGAGCCCAAAATAGAAACTTTTCTCCAAATTATTAAATGCTTAGAACACTCTATAACCATTTAAGAAAAGCCAAAAATTAACAGAGAAATCAGTCCAACAGATCTCTTTGAGGCTTCTCTGTTGCCCTCCGAATTGCTGGAGAAAGATGCTGCATCTTGTCTGTGCATGATGTACTGTAAGGCTGTGACACGGGGCACCAGGTGCCTGTGTCCCGCTGTCTCGAAGGCAGCTGGGCTGATGTTTGTTAGAGCGAGGTCACTCAAGCTGCTCTCTGGGTCACTGACAGGCTTGCAGACTGTCAGGGGTGTGCTGGAACCACAACAACCAGAGTCCTGTGTGAGACTACATTACCCAGGGGTCTGTGCAAGGAGCTGATGACGTATACAAAGCTCCGCCTGCCCACGGTGACGTCTCCGAGGGACCCGCCTCCCTCCCCATCGGAGGGAGGGCTGTTCCCTCCCATCCCAGAGTGGAAGCACCATTTTCAAATTTGGCAGCAAAAATTGTCTCAGCATCGAAAAGCTGGAATAGGGGGGTTTCTGTGTTTGCAAGCACAGTTCTCCTCCCAGTTCCCATGTCGCGCTGTCTTTCTGTCTTGTGCCGATTCCGGGACTCCTCGCAGGGCAGCGAGGACGGCGGGGGCGGGTGGCGGGCGGGAGCGGCGGGGTGTGCAGCGATCCCGGAAAGCGGCGGGAGCTGGACCTGCGCGGCGGCTGCCAGGGCTGGGGGGTGGAGGCGGAGGGAGCGAGAAGAGGTGGCGGGATGCGGAGCGGGGGGGGCAGTGCCCTCGCAGCCGGAGCCACAACGGAGCCACAGCGAGAGCCGGCGGGAGCGGGGGGAGAGGCGAGGGGTCCGCCAGAGCCTGCGTGCGACCTCCAGAGGTGTCCCCCAGGTCGGCCCGCAGCAGAGAGGGGGGCGGCGGGAGCGAGAGCCGATCGCGGCCAGCGCGGAAAACCGCGGCACTCCCTTCGGTTCTAATGTCCCGCAACACATCCCTTGCAAGTTTCTTCCTATCTCTGAGTTTCCCACGTAAACAGCTTAAACACCGTAACATCGGGAAAAAAGTCTCTATCTTGTGCCCACTTTCAAAACTACTTTAAAGTCCAAAAATTATGGCAAATCCCTTTCTTAGAAAGGATATAAATGGAAGACCTTATCCCCATCTCTTCCCCAACCGCTTGCCCACCTGCATTTTTAAACAAGATTTTCTGTACGACTTTTCCTGTCGCTCCATGACGCGTCTTTTCTGTCTCAGGCTCCGCGGGGCACAGCGGTCCTGCCTGACCACCGGGACAGTGGTCCCTCTCGGTTGGAAACTTCTCCGCCTCATCCTCGTCTCCTACTGCTTCTTCTTCAGGGTGCAGGGGTAGGGAAACGCAGCCATCCGAGGGAATATCTTCCTCATGCCCAAGGGTATCAGCCGTATTCGGGCGCCAGTTAAAGTAAACAATTTTCGGCGGAGAGAAAGGACTTCACCAACAAGCTTATGAAGTTTATAGTGAAGATCTATTATTACACAAAGCACACTGTTTATATGGGGTTAGGACTACAGCTTATTGGCTAAAAGATTTAACACACCACCACGCCAGATACTTCAACTGGTTAGGACCTCTCTCTCACAAGTCCCATGTTTATATTATTTCATCCTGGCTGTTTTCGTGCCCCTGCAGAGTCCTGTGAATTCCTACTATGTGAATTCTTGGGGAGTAGCCTCCTCCCTACCATCCAGCAGTAGCTGAGCTCTTTCCTGCTTCTGGCTGATAGCTGAGTCTCACAGGGTTTTCTGTAGATCTGAATTGCTCACTTTTGATTTTACTATAACAACAACAGTGCCCCTTTGGTTCCAGGAGGTTCTGTGGTGTCACAATGTCCCCTTTGGTTCCAGGAGTTTCTGTGATGTCACAGTGTCCCTTTGGTACCAGGAGGTTCTGTGGTGTCACAATGGCCCTTTGGTTCCAGGAGGTTCTGAGGTGTCATAATGTCCCCTTTGGTTCCAGGAGGTTCCACACTGTCCTTTCTGGAACACACATGCCCCACCTACACAGCTGCTTCCAGCTCTGGGGTCCCAGCAAAGCAAGAAGATGTGTGATGTATGCAGTTGCCTTGCTGTTGTGGGGTGATTGGGATATTCCCAAAGGTTATTAAGATGAGGGGAGGCTTCCTGACCCCACAGCCCTGGATGAGATGCTACAGAGAGAAAGCCACACCAACAAAACAGGAACCAAAAGCCCTTTATTGAGGCGAACCGCCTCCTTATATAGAGTTGGGAACAGAACGGTGGGTGGTACCCTGATCCTCATTGGATAAGAAGAGGATCAGGATACACACCAATAACAGAACAAATAAGAGCTTAAGTGACCAATGAGAAATGAACTATAACAGCCAATCACAGAACATGTCAGGAAAAAGTGGCAGGAAAGAGAGCCCTGCAGGGGATGGTGGAAGAAGAACCTGAATAGGGAATGACTAAGAGAAAAAACAACTGGGGAAGCAATATTAAACTTGTGATGCAGTTTATATTAAACAATTGCTGTGACCATCTCCTGGTCCTCTTCTGGAGCAGGTGCAGCCAGCTGATCATCATCGCTGGAAACCCATCGTTTGTAGTAGTGATTCCACTGTTGATAACAGAGGTCTTCTGCCACAAACATGGAGCTGTTGGAGCGAGTCCAGAGGAGACCACCAAGATGATCAGAGGGATGGAGCAGCTCTGCCATGAGGGAAGGCAGAGAGAATTGGGATTGTTCAGCCTGGAGAAGAGAAGGCCTTGGGGTGACCTGATTTTGGCCTTCCAGGACCTGAAGAGCCAACCAGAAAGATGGAGAGAGACTATTTACAAGGGCCTGGAGTGAAACGACAAGGGGGAATGGCTTCATACTGACAGAGGGAAGGGTTAGATGAGATATCAGGAAGAAACTCTTTATAGTGTTGGTGGTGGCACAGGTTACTCAGAGAAGTTCTGGCTGCCCCATCACTGGAAGTTGTTCAAGGCAGGGTTGAATGCGAAACATGGTCCAGTGGAAAGTGTCCAAACTCAGTTGTCCTCAGGTGATGGGGGTCTGAGTGAAGCCCACATAATTCAGGAGTATATGCTCAGTGCCAGTGACACCCCCAGAAGTCCCTGGGCCCAGATGGGATGCACCTGAGGGTACTGAGGGAGCTGGAGAAAGAGCTGGCCAAGCCACTTTCACTCATTGCCCAGCAGTCCTGGTGAACTGGAGAAGTCCCAACTGACTTGAAATCAGCAACTGTGATGCCCATCCACAAGAAGGTTTGGAAGAAAGATCTGAGAAATTCCAGGCCTGTCAGGCTGACCTTGGTGGCACAGAAGTCCATGGAGCAGATCATCCTGAGTGCCCTAACACATCACAAACAGAACAAACAGCAGATCAGGCCCGGCCATTGTGGGTTTGGGAAAGGCAAGTCCTGCCTGACAAACCTGATCCCCTTCTGTGACAAAATGACCCACTCAGGAGATGAGGGAAAGGCTGTGGATGTGTCTCTCTGGAATTCAGTAAAGGCTTTGGCACCACCTCCCACAGCATCTCCTGCAGAAACTGGCTGCTCATGGCTGGGATGAGGGAACTGTTTGCTGGGTGAAAAACTGACTGATGGCCCAGAGAGTGGTGGGGAATGGAACTAAATCCAGGTGGGGCTGGTCACTAGTGGTGTTCCCCAGGGCTCAGTGTTGGGGCTGATCCTGTTTGACATTGTTATTGATGATCTGGACAAGGGGATAGAGTGCAAACTCAGTATATTCATGGACAACACCAAGTTGAGTGTAACTGAGGATCTGCTGGAGGGCAGGAAGGCTCTGCAGAGGGATCAGGGCAGGTTGGATCAATTAGGTAAAGTGTCCGGTCCTGCTTTTGGGTCACAACAACCCCATGGAATGCTGGGTGCAGAGTGCCCTGAGAGCTGCTCATCAGGAAGAGACTTGGGGGTGCTCTTGAGAGCAGCTGGGTGTGAGCCAGAGTGTGCCCAGGTGGACAAGAAGGCCAATGGCATCCTGGCCTGTATTGATATTAGTGAGGCCAGCAGGACCACGACACAGATTATCCATCTGCACTGGGCACTGGTGAGGCCACATCTCAAGTCCTGTGTCCAGTTCTGGGCCCCTCACTGCAAAAAGGTCATTGAGGGACTGGAGCACGTCCAGAGGAGTGAATGGTGCTGGGTGAGGGTTTGGAAAAGCTGCCTGAGGAAGAACAGCTGAGGGAATTGGTGTTCTTGAGTCTGGAAAAAAGGAGGCTCAAGGAGGAGCTCATTGCAATCTAGAAAGACCCAAAAGGAGTTTTTGGTGTTGTGGGGCTTGGTCTGTTCTACCAAGGCTACAGTGCCAGAAAGAGATGAAATGGCCCTAAATTGTGTCAGGAGAGGTTCAGATTAGATGTTTAAAAAGTTTTTTTTCCCCTGAGATATTGAAATAAGTAGCCCAGGGAGGTGATGGAGTCTCTGGAAGTCTTCACATGGTGTCTGGATGTAGCATTCTGGGATTTGGTTTAGGGGTGATCAAGGTGGTGCTGACTTGACAGTTGGACTAGAAGTTCTTGAAGGTCTCTTCCAACCCTGATGGTTCTGTGATTCTGCGACCTGTCATCACTGTTTCCAGGTTTGTGCTCTAACCAGATCCTGGGGATGTTTTCTGAGTTGGATCTCTCAGTGGGACCCATTAGCAATACAAGAAACTTTACAGTTTGAATCTCACTTTGGTTTCTCAAGAGGTTCCTGCAACTCTCTTCAGGGTCTGAGGTTCAGGGACTGAGCACCAAACCCCTCAGAGGACCATTAAATGCCCTGGGCTGTTGCTGTGCTGCTGAGCTGGGCCGGGCTCCTGGCACACAGGGAGCTCCTGGCAAGCGGGCAGCGCTGCAGAGAGACAGCTCTGCCCAGGAGCAGCTCCTGTGCACAGCCCAGCAGGGCTCAGGGCACTGCCAGGGCCGCTCAGGGACACCAGCAGGGCACAGACAGAGCTTAAAGGGGCTCAGCATTGGGAGGATGACTCAGAGCTCATGGAGGAGAAATCTTTGCAGTGCTGGACACGGTGAGTCTGTGGGTGCAGGGCAATGCAGGGGCAGCTCCTGGAGGCATCTCCTAAAGCTGCCACAGCCCCAGCTGATGGGATGTGTGAGGTGGGGGCTGTTGGGGGGCACTTTGGAATAGCTGTGGAGCCGGCGGGTTGCAGCCAGGGGTGCCCGGGGCTGTGGTGCAGAGCAGGGTCCTGCAGCCCAGGGCGCTGTGCAGGGGCAGGGACTCTGCTGCCTGCCAGGGTCAGCTCTCAGCCAGCCTGGGGAGCTGCTCACAGGGCTGGGGAGAAGGGCTGTGGGGAAGGACCAAACTATGTTAGGGACGGGAAGGTCCTTGTGCTGTCAGAAGTGAGCTGCAGGGGCGAGGGCTCCTTACAGCTCCAGATCAATACAGAAAATTTCCCAGGGACATTTTCAGGAAATATAGCATGAGGGGGGATACCTTATAGGTGACACTCCTTTTCTCTCAGTACCATCTTCTGGATTGTCTAGGTATGAACTGAGACAGGAATTCATCTCTGAGCCGAGCAGAATACTCTGAAACCTGTAAGCTGTTGCTTTTAGAGGTGCAGAAACCAGGGTCTATCACAAACCACCACACAGTGGCTCGCAGGCAGCATCAGTGTTTCTTTTCCAGCCTCCTCAGGGTTGCTCTGACACTGGCATCAGAGCCTGTCCAGCCAGTGCTGCTCTGTGGGCAGTGCCCTGTGCTGGGAGGGCTTTGCAGGGCAGAGCTGAGCACCCAGGGCTGGGATGGGCTCTGGGAGTACTGCCAGGGCCCAGCCCTGGGCACAGGGAATCAGCTGCTGGCAGGGACAGCTCCAGGCAGCAGAGACCTGGGCAGGGAGTGGGGGCAAAGCGTCACTAAGGGATCCCTGGGACAGGGGGCATTCAGGCAGCTCTGGGGGCCCTTCCCTGCAGCTCTGCTGGGCACTGTGTGCTGGACCATGAAAATGAGGATTTCTCCAGTGGGTAAGAACCTTCACCAGATGTGTCTTCTGAGTCATGACTGCAGAGGTGGAACTTTTGCATTCAAGGTGGGTTCCATCTGATATCACTCGTGAATGTCAGAGCTGAATAAAAAAATTTCATGTCCTGTTGCAGCACAGGAGCACTGACTCCTTGATAGCACATTTGACAAATTGATTTTAGGTAAAACAGACTGTTTATTTCAGAGACCTGTCCTTAATTAATCCCTGTGTTTTCCTTTTCTGAACAGAACGTCTTCTAAGAAACAGCAAATGTCCAACAGCAGCTCCATCAGCCAGTTCCTTCTCCTGCCATTGGCAGACACGCGGCAGCTGCAGCTCCTGCACTTGTGGCTCTTCCTGGGCATCTCCCTGGCTGCCCTCCTGGGCAACGGCCTCATCATCAGCGCCGTAGCCTGCGACCACCACCTGCACACCCCCATGCACTTCTTCCTGCTCAACCTGTCCCTCACAGACCTGGGCACCATCTGCACCACTGTCCCCAAAGCCATGCACAACTCCCTCTGGGACACCACAACCATCTCCTACACAGGATGTGCTGCACAGGTCTTTTGCTTTTTGTTCTTCATCGTGACAGAGTTTTCCCTCCTCACCATCATGTGCTACGACCGCTACGTTGCCATCTGCAAACCCCTGCACTACGGGACCCTCCTGGGCAGCAGAGCTTGTGCCCACATGGCAGCAGCTGCCTGGGCCAGTGGCGTTCTCAATGCTCTGCTGCTCACAGCCAATACATTTTCCCTGCCCCTGTGCCAGGGCAATGCCCTGGGCCAGTTCTTCTGTGAAATCCCACAGATCCTCAAGCTCTCCTGCTCACACTCCTACCTCAGGGAATTTGGGCTCCTTCTGGTTAGTGCCTGTCTAGCATCTGCGTGTTTCATTTTCATAGTTTTCTCCTATGTGCAGATCTTCAGGGCTGTGCTGAGGATCCCCTCTGAGCAGGGACGGCACAAAGCCTTTTCCACGTGCCTCCCTCACCTGGCCGTGGTCTCCCTGTTTATCAGCACTGCTGTGTTTTCCTACCTGAAGCCACTCTCCACCTCCTCCCCATCTCTGGATGTGGTGGTGGCAGTTCTATATTCGGTGGTTCCTCCAGTACTGAACCCCCTCATCTACAGCCTGAGGAATCAGGAGCTCAAGGATGCCCTGAGCAAAATGATGACTGGATGCTTTTCAGGACCAATAAATGGTCTGTTTTTTTCAGCTCAACACTCATTGTGTAATGCCTTGTAAGCTCAGCTTTCCTTACAAAGCTTTTGATAGTGGTGGTCGATGATTTCCTTCTTTTTTCTTCTGTTAATGATGTTAACCCTGAAATTTTTTTCTTCATATGTATCTAAGTCACTGTCTACCCCCTTATTTTGTCCTATAAATTGTGTAAATGAGGAATTATTCTCTGTGTTCACTAAAATAAACCAAAACTTCTTGCAGGGACTTATTTTCTAAACATCCTCCCTCTGTTACTTTGTCCATGTGTGCAGAGCTGGAGGGGAAAAAACCCTGGTACAGCAGCAGTGCCAGGGAGCTCTTGGGCTTTTAGACCTGCTCTTTTTCCACTTCCACCCTCTCCTTTATTGTCCTTGTCCAAGGCCTGAGTGTGCTGGAAGTTCAGCCACTGTCCTGCTGTGTGTCACTGCTGTGACCTCAGGCAAGGACAGATCATGGGCCCTTCAGAGACAGAGCTGGGCCCCATAACATCATTTCCATCATGAAAGGGGGATCCCCTCTGGGTAGTTCCTGAAGATTTTGGTCTTTTTCCAAAGTTGTTCTTGAGGAGAAGCCCAAGGAATAGACTCTCAAAAGTCTCGTTGATTTGCTTGTTTCTCCATGGAATCAGTGCAGTGAGATCAGGGTCCTGCTGTGGGACTTTAGGGACTGAGGGCTGGTTCAGGTGTTCTATCTTGGTGGCCAGTGGCCACACAGATAGTAAAGGGTCTTCATGTCATAAGCCTGAGGCTCTGAAGCTTTGATGGCTCTGATGGCAGGTGAGTCCTTTTCTTGAGGGAATCAAGAACTGCCAGGAGGGCACAGAGGATCTGCAGGGACAGCCCATCCCATACAGTCAGCAATGAATGGAGCCCTGGAGAAGAATCCTGTCCAGGGCAGAGTCCCCCAGAGAGAAAGTATTAAATCTCTCTGTGAACTGGCCAACCAGAGCTCTGCAGCCCCAGGGGACACAGCAGGAACAGGGAAAGGACTCTGGTGACTAACTCGTCTTAACCCTCAGTTGAAACAGTCAAAAATACAGACTTCATTCAGGGGGAAGAACAGAGACCATTTATGGTAAAACCTTTCAGTGTAATATAGGGTTAGTATAATTTAGAGGCTGGGTTATGCTAAACGGAGGATGGTTCCTGCTAACTAAGGGATTACCGGAGGATGGTTCCTGCTAACTAAGGGATTACCGTATGTCAACCATGGGGAGAGCAGGTACCTATTCATGAACACAAGTGAAAGAGGAACAATGGATGTTGCAAAACAGGTTTCAGTGGACAGCAAGGAACACACAGAAACTGCAGTTCTTGTCAAATGCAAAAAGACAGGAGATGGGCTGATGTCTGCAAACTGGATGAAGTTTATGGTTCTGGGGAGCCTTCCTGGACTCTGGTGTTCTGCAGTTTGTATTCCAAGAGCTTGTTATTTTTAGCTGTCCTCATTGGAACAGGAATGCACACAAAATGACAACAGCTTTCTGGCTGTCACAGCTTTGGGACGGACAGTGTACTTGGAGCAGGAAAAGTTCTTGACAGTCACAAGAGCTGGGGCTTTTGTTCTATCCTGGGGACACAGCATGGCAGTGAGGGGCTGCAGAGCTCTCAGGATCTCCTGCAGAGGAGAGCAGGGCACACAGGTGCCTCCTGTTCCTCTTGCCAATCACATTCACCACCAGTGGGCCTGAGTCCTCTCTGAGCTCCAGCTGCAGCTGTGCCTTCCCCAGAGCACCCTGCCCTGAGCAGGGCTGTGGGGCCAGACCCACCTGGGCTGTGCTGGGAGAGGCCCTTGGTGCTGGAGAGAGCCCAGGGCAGGTGGGAGAGCTTGGAGGGAGCTGGGCTGGGCTGAAGAGGACCTGGAAGAGAAAAACATCTATGCATCTCCCATCGTGTGACTGTGCAGGTGCAGGACTCAGCCCATGGGTTGTGGTCCAGAGCCAGGACCTGTGGAAAGGATGGAAAACATGAAGTGCCAGATAGAGGAGGCTGCTCTGTGCCCTTGGTGGCAGGGACAGACCAGGAAGGTGGCCCAGGACACTTGTCACCCCCACTATCTCTTTCCGGTCATTTCCAGCCCTGGTTGCTCAGCCCAGGGTTATGGGTGGGTTTGGCTGTGCCCACCTCCCCCCTCCTGCTGGCTCAGGGGCTGTCCCAGAGCAATGGCCAGCCCTGCCCAGCCCCTCTCCTGGCCCAGAGCCCGGCAGAGCCTGAGTAGGGCTGTCTGTGAGGCCCCACAGGTGACACAGTCTCACCAGGGGCTGGGAGAGGTGTGGAATAGGACAGCCATGGGGTGACCAAGCCCTGGGACTACCGGGGGCATCCCATCAGAGGGGCCATTCCCCACCATGGATGCTCCTGCCCTGGGCTGGGGCTGCACAGGGGACTGTGGGACCAGCTGTGGGGCAGTGGGGCACAAAGGGGCCATGGAATGTCTGCCAGGGGGTGACAGCAGGGCCAGGCACAGACAAGGAATTCCTGGGCGTGGTCTGTGCTGTGCATGTGGGACTGAGGGGAAGGCAAAGCTCCCCTGGAGTTGGTGGCTGCAGAGAAAGACAAGAGCCAAAAGAGCCTCAGTGGCTGTGCTGGAGACCAAGGCTGAAGGAGGGAAATGCAGGGCTGATGTGGGATGGGGAGGGGGATTTAATTCCAACAGACACTGCTGTGGGGCTGAGGGACTCCATGGCTTCTCTGCCTGAGTCTTTACTGGAAAAGTCTCTCAGGCCTCTGTGCTCAGGGAAAGCTTCAGGGAGGAGGAGAGCCCGTCTTGGCAGGAACCTCCTGCAATGGCAGAGGGACACATGGCAGTGTGTGCCCCTGCAGGGCACTGCCCTGGCCATGGCACAGGCTGGGAGCTGCCTGGCTGGGAGCAGCCCTGTAAGGCAGCTGTGGGTGGGCAGGAGCTGGGCAGGAGGCAGCCGTGTGCCCTGGCAGCAAGGGAGGCCAGGAGCACCCTGGGCTGTGGGACCAGTACAGCAAGGACGTGGCTTATCCTGGTTGCTGTGGCTGAGGAAAGCTGCACAAAGAGCTGTGGAGTTTAGAAATTGTATCCTGTTTAATTTTTTACTGTGAGCAATGAAGGGAAACATTCTATGTCTCTAAATGTGATCAGTTCCTGATCCCCTAAAGAGCACAAACCTGATGAGTTGTGGTTCCACTCCAGTCACACTTGGATCTCCCTCCATACCCAGAGTATGAAGCTCCCTTGTCCCACAGAGTTCTTGGAAAGGAGGGATGAAGGACACAGGACAGTCTGTGGGGATCAGTTGCAGGGCATGGCCAGGGATTTGGGGTGGTTGTTACCCCAGGGCAGGACCCAGCACTTTGCATTGTTGAACCTCATCCCGTTGACCTGGGCCCATTTATCCAACCTTTCCAGACCCCTCTGCAGAGCCTTCCTGCCCTCCAGCAGATCAACAATCCCACCTAACCTGTTGTCATCTGAACAAATGCTGCAGAACATGCCCAGTAAAGTTCCTGTAACCCCAAAATATTTGGATTAGTGGAGATTTAGCTGTGCACAACCAAGTAATTCATTCACTTTCTCTTTTCCTCCCGCTCTGGATCAAGGGAACTTCTGACTTCAGTGTGTGACTCACTTTGTGCAAAGAGCAAAATGGACAGAATAGGGGTAGGGAGCGCTTGGAGGGACCTTTAGATCTGTGCCTGACACATAACATGTTTTCCATTGGTCTAAAATTGCCTGCTGTGGAAAGTGGACGTCAGTGATGTGAACTTAAAATACAGCAGAGGAATTTCTTCTATTTTTGAGCTGTGCCTTCCTTTGGTTTTGTTTGCTGACAATACATGAACATCCCTGTGTGTCTCTTGCAGCTCTTTCTCCAAGTACAGCAGGTAGGAGTTGGTGCCCAGTAGCTGAAACCTGCAGGTCCAGCCTTTGGTGGAGGAAGCTCAGATTGCACAAGGCTGCTTTGAGTGCCAGGGATGTGATGAGGGAAATGGTGGGGTGGGGATTAGGGATAAAGTCTGATGGATTGTCAGACAAAAAGGGTCTTGATTTTCATATCTATTCACACGCTGAATTAGGAGATGCTCTGGGTCAATATCAATAGGGAATTGCTGAGAATAATGTATAAACAGGCAAAAATAAACAGGCCACAAAACGACATATTTTTGCTTGTGTTTTTTTTTTAAGCATAAGATATTCACTTTGAATGCATTTCTGAGATCTCTGTAATTGACCACAGAAGATTTGAAAATGTAAAAGCAAATTATTCCCAGGGGTTTGTTTTGTTGAAGATGCCATCACTGAGAAGAGACTATGGAGGGAACAAGCAGAGAAGAAGACAATCCCTGGTGCTTGGGTACAATATCAATTAGGGTTTGCTGCTATCAGTGTATAAACAGGAATAAAGTTAAACAGGACAAAAAGAAATCTTTCTTCATCTATTTTGTTAATGGAATACACTCACTTTGAATACACTTCTGAAATTTGTCTAATTAACCACAGAAGAATTGAAGACTTAATAATAAATTATTCCCAGAGGTTTGTCTTGACTGAACCAGCCTTTAGAAAAGGAAAATTCATCAGCAAACCTCCAGGTTCCTGAGGATGTCAGCAAGCTCTGCTCAGGCCTGGGCTGTACCTGTTCCCTGGCAGATATTAACTATCCCCTCTGCTTCTTGGCCTCACTCAGACCCAGGAACTCCTCAGCTTTACTGGCACCTCTCTGTTCTTGCTGTGTCTGTCTTCCAACATATTTTCTGAGTATCTGTCAGTTCCTGTTTTTCCCACAACTCACTCAGCTTCTTCCACAGCTTTGCTAATGCTCCCTAAGCATCCACAGTGCCCTTGCCACTCCATATCTCCACACAAATATCCTTCTGCTGCTTCAAATTACAAAAAACATCAACCTGTTTCAGTTCAGCATGAGCCCACCTCACCCTGCCAGTTCAGCTCTGTCCCCACCTTTAGCACCCCTGCAGCTGCACACACTCTGCTCTCTCTGCACTGTGCATTTAGGAAAGAGTAAAGCTGGGCACACGTGTAAGCTGGGGAGGTGTGGCTGGAAACAGCCCCACAGAGAGACCTGGGGGTGCTGGTGGGCAGCAGGGTCAGTGTGAGTCAGCAGTGTGCCCTGGCAGCCAGGAGGGCAAACAGCACCCTGGGGAGCATCAAACAGTAAAACCAGCTGGTCACTGAGGTGATTGTCCTGCTGTGTTCAGTGCTGGGGTGGCCTCACCTTGAGTACCGTGTGTAGTCCTGGGCCCCACAACTTAAGAAGGATGTTAAGGTCCTGGAATGCTGCCAGAGAAGGGCAACAAAGCTGCTGAAAGGGCTGGAAGGCATGTTCTGTGAGAAGCATCTTAGGACTCTGGGCTGCTCTAGTTTTGAGTAAAGGAGGCTGAGACTCTCTACAGCTTCCTGAGGAGGGAGCATGGAGAGAGAGGTGCTGATCTCTTCTGCCCGGTATCCAGTGACAGAACATGTGGGAATGATTCAAAGCTGCACCATGGAAGGTTTAGTTTGAACAACAGGAAGCATTTCTTTACTGAGAGTGTAGTGAAACTCTGAAACAGACTTCCTGAAGAGGTGGGGGATACCCCAAAGCTGTCAGTGTTTAAGAGACATTTGGAGAGCGCCCTTAATCACATGCTGTAATTTTGGTCCACACTGAAGGGGTCAGGCAGTTCGATCATTGTAGATCCCTTTTAACAGAATTATTCTCATGTAGTCTGAACTCCTCTATTGCACAGGTGTACCTGTGCATGGTGGATCCCTCCAGCAGCTGTGCTCAGTCACCCACCTGCTCAGCAGCTTACACCAGTCTCACCAGTGGCAGACATTTGGACACATGAGCCCCCGGGGCCACAGTCCCATTCCAGGTGCCGGTACAGACCCTGCCAGTGACACAGAGACACACAGAGACAGACACACACAGACACACAGACACAGACACACACAGACAGACACAGACAGACACACAGACAGACACACAGACACACACACAGACACACACACACAGACACACACACACAGACACACACAGACACACACAGACAGACACACAGACAGACACACAGACAGACACACGCAGACACACACACACACACAGACACACACAGACAGACTCACACACACAGACAGACTCACACACACAGACACACACACATAGACACACACGGGCAGACACACACACAGACACAGACACACACACAGACACACACACACAGGCGGACTCACACACACACACACACACACACACACACACAGACACACACACAGATGGACTCACACACACACACAGAGACACACACAGACGGACTCACACACACACACAGACTCACACACAAAGACGGACTCACACACACACACACAGACACATAGACACACACAGACACAGACACACAGACACAGACACAGACACAGACACACACACAGAGACACAGAGACACACAGACACACACACAGACACATACACACAGACACACACACACACACAGACACACACACACACACAGACACACACACACAGACTCATACACACACACAAAACCCTCAATTCCGGTCCCTCTGGTTGTTCAGTTTCACATATTGACATACGGGCTGTTTGATGTCCTGGCCCTCCTCCAGCTGCTGCTCTCACACCCCCAGGCTCACACTCTCATGCAGATTAGAGATTTGCTCACACAGGAGTTGCAGAATAGTTTAACTCCTACCCAAAGAAGTTAAAAATTAAGTTTAATGAGAAGACAGGACAGACTGCATGGATTGGGATCCTTCCCTCAACTTCCCACAAGTCCTGGGCTATCCAAAAATGCTCTTCCCCTGCATTCCAGAATGTGTCCTACACTCCTAGGCAACAATCCCCTTAATCCAAGTGGTGATCTGCTCTCACTGACTTAGAGCTTTCAAACTGAGACAACAGGGCTGACGACTCTCCCAGGGCAGCCTTGGAAGGAGCTGGGACAAGGTGTCCATTTCTCAGGAGCCTGTAATTTGGACTGTCACTTGGCACAGTTCCTCTGTGCTCTTCTCTGTTAGGGAGATGGATTCTTAGAGACCTTATGGCTCTCCATTGATGGGTCTGGGAGCAGCCAGGGCAGAGGATTAAGTGAGTTACTCCTCCTACCACTGTTAGTGCCCTGTCTGTGTGTGGAGAGGAGCTCCTTATCACTGAGCCTGACACAGTCTGACAAGAGATTAAATCTCCCAAGGCATCCATGCGTGGTGGTTACATACATGGCATTGCTAAACATAGGATAACATGTCCTTGGCATTTCTGTCCAGAAATTCATCCTGATTAGGGGAAAAGCTTTATTACTGTCCTGGCAAGGAATTTGTTCAGTGCCAGTGTCACAGCCCTGTTCCTCAGGCTGTATATGAATGGATTTAAGAATGGGTACAGGACTGTGTTCAGCAAAGCCACAATTTTGTTGGTCTTCAAGGAAGCATCTTCTGAAGGACACATGTAGAGAGCAATACAGCTCCCATATGCAATGGATAAGGTGATGAGATGGGAAGAACAGGTAGCAAAAGCTTTCTTCCTCTCAGAGGCTGCTGGAAGATGCAGAATACAGAAAAGGATGCACATGTAAAATGCCAGAGTGAAGCACAAGGAACCCATCAGGACACACGATGAGAAAACAGAGTCTATTTTCCAAAGCAGGCTGGTGTCAGAGCAGGACAGTTTGAACCAGGGGGTGTTGTCACAAAGAAAGTGGGGGATCCTGTTGGAGCCACAGAAAGACAGCTCAGGGAGGAAGAGCAGGCGGTAGCTCTGGAGGCTGAAGCCGATGGCCCAGGCAGCAACGAGCAGGCAGAGGCAGAGCTGAGGCTCCATGAGGGCAGCATAGTGCAGGGGTTGGCAGATGGCAACACAGCGGTCACAGGACAAGACCACAAGCAGGATGAACTCTGTGCAGCCCAGGGCAAAATAGAAATAGGATTGGGCAAAGCAGCTGCTCGGTGAGATGGTTTTCTGATCAGAACTCAGGATTGTAAACAATTTGATGCTTGTGGAGGATGTAAACCAGATTTCCAGGAAGGCGAAGTTGCTGATGAAAAAGTACATGGGGGTTTGCAGGTGATGATCCACACACACAAGGAAAATGATGGTTGCATTCCCCAGCACCGTTGTCAGGTACATGAGCAGAAGGACCAGAGAGAGAAACAGCTGCAGTCTTTGATCAAGCCCTGGGAAACCCTCTAGGATGAACTCAGTAACTGCTGTTTCATTTTCTGGGCCCAGGCTGAATTTCAATCCATCCTGCTGAGACAGGAACATGGCAAAACTAAGGGTGATAATTTCACAGTCTGGACAAAAGTTCTGTCCTTGCCTCTCTGCTCCTTTCTGTCCTGCAGTCTTCTGACATAGCACAGAGATTGTCCTTCAAGCAATTCTCACACCCTCAGTGTTCTGTTTCACATTTCACTTAAGAGTCCTCAGAGATTTTGTTGTCTTCTTTCTACCTTTTCCAAACACTCACAAAGAATTGTTCCACCAAAAGAGAGGATTTTAAGGGGACTGTTGGCTATTTCACCCCATTCCTGTGAAATTCCAAGCTCACTCAGACCTGTTGCAAACATCTGTCACACCTGCCTGCCAAAAGCCTCTCTTCTACTGCACAGATGCTAAACCACAAAATCACATCCACTCTGTATGTTTCTACTTTTCAGTACTTGCCTTTTGCACTGGGAATCCCTGAGAATCCATTCATTTCAAAATAAGCCATATCAAGTATTTTGCAATGCCCTGCTTTCTTCCACAGCTTCTTGCTGGCTGGTTCTTCAAGAAAGGAGAGTGGAGGGCAGAATAGGAACCAGGTATATCTTGTATTTTTAGTACTCTTCACAATCACTGGAATCTATTATGGATGACAGAGTGTTCCACACAGTCCCACCTCACACCTGTCTGCACCAGAATGCTCTTGTTTCCATTCAGCTGCTCATTGCTATTGCTATCAGATGTTCTAACCTAAATGCAGGGCAAGAGAAGTGTGCCAAGAAGAGATTTGTAACCTTCCCTTTGCATGCCAGTTTTAGATTCAGAGAACTCAGCCTCCAGAGTCTTCTCTTGTCTGCACTGACTATGGAGGGAGCCTGAAGAAAACAAGTTCCCATGAGTGCCTGCAGTGGAGTAAACTCACTATTCAAGCCCCAAATCTCTGATTAATTAGTTGTTATGCTTTTAAATCAAAATGCACAGTTCACAGAAGGAAGCATGAGAAAAATATATGCAGTAAAGTCTGGTGTTTTTCCTTTCTTCTCTTGATTTTGCTTTCACACAGAGAGGAGCAGAGCAGATGACTCCAAAAACAGGGTGATTCAAAATGCCAGGGGGAGGAGAGGAGATGGTGGGTTTGAAGCAGTGAAACAAAGCTGTGTTGATGTGCCAGCAGAGCACTGAAGCCATTTGTCCCCTGGGTGGTGCAGGGACTCTCCCAGCTCACTGTGCACACAGACGAGAGGAGAGACTGATCTGGGACAGGCTGTCAACTGGAAACCAAGTGATGGAGTTCAGTCAAGATCCTTCACAATTAACCAACTCCAAAATGAGCAAAAATGAGTCACCTTCCAAAGTAACTGTTGGACTGAATTGTGGGGGACCTCTCCAGATGGGAACTCCAGGCAGTCCCAGGGATGAGCAGATCCTGCTGTGTCCAGGCCTGCTCTTGTGCATAAATGTAGTGATTCCATCCTGGGTGGAGAGTCTGAGAGACTGAGATGTTTCAGAGATCCCTGTAACAGCTTCTGCTGCACAACTGAGTAAAGCTGAATAATTTGGAAGGTGCTGACACCTGTCAGAGAGAAAAAGTGAGGAAGAAGTAGAGATACAAAATGTGCTAATACTAATTGAGAAGATCCTCTGAGCATTGTTTCACCACCCAAACTGTTGATAGGAACAGTATTTGGGAAAGCACTGCATAAAGAACAGAGAAGTACCTGGAAAGGGAGACTTGTCCAAAGAGTACATAAAAGTCTTCTTGTCAGAGGGTTCCACTGCTTCCTAAAATTTACATTCAGGGCTAGAGTCAGTTGTTTTCAGAGAGCTCAGCCCCTTCCCAGGGAGGTGTCCCCCAAATCCCCCCGTTCCCTGAGCATCTGGCACATCCCAGGCAGCCCCTGCCCAAAGTAGCCAGGAGTGGGGCCAGCAGCAGGTTGGGGCAGGGGGGGGGCTCAGGCAGGGGAGGGTGGAGGCTGTGGGGGCTTTGACAGGGGCACTCAGGATGGAGGGGATCACAGAATGCCAGAATGTGCTGAGTGGGAAGGGACCCACAAGGATCATGGAGTCCAACCCTCAGCCCTGCACAGGACAATCCCCAAGAGTCACACCCTGTGCCCCAGAGCATCATCCAAACACCCCTGGGGCTCTGTCAGCCTTGGGGCTGTGCCCACTGCCCTGGGGAGCCTGGTCAGTGCCCACCACCCTCTGGGGGAAGAACCTCTTTCTAAAATCCAACCTAACCCTGCCCTGACACAACTCCAGGCCATTCCCTGGGTGCTGTCCCTGGTACCCACAGAGCAGAGATCAGTGCCTGCCCCTCCTCTGCCCCTGCCAAGGAAGTTGTACCTGCACTGAGGTCTCCCCTCAGTCTCCTCTTGTGCAGCTCATCACACCAAGCGCCCTCAGCTGCTCCTCACATGCTTCCCCTGCAGGCCCTTCCCCATCTTGGTTGCCTCCTTTGGACACTCTCTAATGGCCCATTATCTTGCCTCTGTTGTGGTGCCCCAAAGTGCCCCAATACTGCAGGTGAGGGAACTGCCAGGGCTGTGTGATGTGGGGCCTGAGGGTGCCCAGGGGACACTGTGACACTGCAGGGCCCAGGGCACACTGTGACACTGCAGGCCCAGGGCACAAATCCTCTCCAGTCTGATTGGAGCAGTGTGGGGCTGTCACCTGGGATATCAAGTACAACCTCAGAGAGGAAAAGATTGGGAGATGCCCAAAGGAGTCTGCAGTGGATCCCAAAATAGAGAGCCACTTCCAAAAGGGCAAAACCAACTTGGACGCTTCCCTGGAGGAGTCTGGGGCTGTTATCTGGGATTTCAGAGTCCAAAGTCAGGGACTGAGGCTCCAAGAGATGTCTGGGAGGAGTCTCAGGTGGATCCTGGAAGATGGAAGTCCCAGGAAAAAAAAGCAAACTCATCACTGGGACCTGCCCTGGAGGAGTCTGGGGGTGTTCCCTGGGATCTCATTTGCCCTGAGGGGGGGGCAGGGGAGGGGCTGGGCCTGGGGAGGGGAATGAACTGAAGAATAATCAGGAAATTGTTGTTTTTTATTCTTCCTGTGTGGAAACCAAAGGCTTAATATGATGGAGGGAGGTAAAAATAGCATGAAATGACAACTTTGAGGACTCTGTCTGTGGTGTAGTAATTGTTCATAGTTAATAGAGTTATTAATTAGAACTAATAGAATTAATAGTATTATTACTTTGTTCATCTATTAATATGTTTCTATAGAATTATACCCAATACAACCATTGTACCTGTTACTGGTCATTGCCTGGGGACCTATAAAAGATCAGGTGACCTTGATGGGACATAAACAAGGGACATAAACAAGGGGTGTCAGGGGAATATCTGAGTGGAAATGGCCTCAAGTGGTTCCAGTGCAGGTTTAGGTGGATATCAGGAAAATGTTTCCATGGAAAGGGTTTTCCAGCCCTGGCTCAGGGCAGTGGTGGAGTCCCCATCCCTGGAGGTGCCCAAGGACACGTGTGGAGGTGGCACTTTGGGACGTGGTTCATTGGTGGCCATAGCAGGGGTGGGTTAATGGTTGGACTTAATGACCCCAGAGGGTTTTTCCAGCCCTGACCACTGAAGGGTCCTGAACACGAGACGGTCGTGACCATGAGATGATCATGAGATGATTGTGAGCATGATGTGATCAGACCCATGAGAGGACACTGACCATTTGGCCATGAGGTTTACACTGACCATTTGACCATGAGCTGTGTCTTGGGTTGAGCTGGTAAAATGCCAACTGCCCAGTACAGATCCAGTCTCCCTCCCCTTCTTGCTGAGAAAAGGGAGGAAAAAAAACCCTCAAAGATTTAAACTTAATTATATGTATTTATACAGAAAAAAAAGAGAAAACTATTAATATAAGACACATCTAGACAAGTTAGATATAACAACAATTTTCTACCTCCCATCAAAACAGACCTCATCACTCCATAAAGCACCTCAAAAGACACCCAGCAAGGCAAAAGAGAGAGAATGACAATAAAATGTTTTACTTCCTGAACTCAAACAAAATGGGAAGTAGCAGTGGGCAGCAGCCAAGGCCCACTCCACCAAGGCAGCAGCTGCGTGTCTTGCCTCTACTTCGGCCAAGATGGGAACTGAGAGAACACCTCCTACTCTACTGCACTTCTATCTCAGTTTGCATCATTGGGGATGAAATATTTCTTTGGTTGCTCAAGTCAGGTGACACCTGCCCCTCCTGATCTACATAACATTATCAGGGCCTGCTAAAGGTAAGGCCCACATCTAGGCCTAACTAAAACTACTACAATCATACCAAAGGACATCAAACCCATATTCTACATCTGTCTATTTCATGTGCTTAAACAGTCTTTGTTTTTTCAGAGCCATCTTCCACCCCTCCATATTGTAGGCATTAGTCCATTAGGAGGGGTATTTGGGGCAATAAAAGAACAGTTCATCATTGGACACCAACATTGGTTCAGCTCAGGTCTTCTTCACCTGATGGTTCATGTCCTGCAACACACAACTCAAAATGCAAGTTACTTTGTTCTCCCAAGGTTAAATGTCCTTGAGGCACACACTGGGTCTCCATCCCCTTCTCAGGGGTCACCATCCCCTCACTGGGGTCACCATCCCCTCACTGGGGTCACTACATCCTCTTCAGGGGTTTTCACAACAGCAAGCACATGTTTCACAGCTGTGGATAAACTTAGAAATTGTGTCCATGGTTAAATCCACCCATTGGCCTTGCCCACCTACAGGTGGCCGAAGGCATCTGGGCCCACCAAGCCAGGAACAACTCTCCCTTATTCTAGTCCAGGTGTGATGTTCATTAGCTCTCAACACTTCCAATTGGTCTTCTTCCATCAATCTAGCCATCCCCACAGGGCATGGGCTATCATCACCAAGTCAGTGTAGAAGTAAAGCCTTGGCCACTGCTCTGGTTCAGCAATGTCCCACAGTCTCAGTTGTCCCTCTCCTCCTCCTGGCTGGAGGCAGGGCAGCCTTATTGCTGCTCTTGGCTCTTTTCTGAGGTCTCTGCTTCAACTACATGGACAGCCTTTTAACCACCTTTCTTCCATTTTATATACAGAACTAGATCCACTGTCCCACCACCTCATGTCTTCCCCCATGTCACACAGGAAGGACCACAGTTCACCACATGACCCACACTTGGGTTTTGCTCTCTGTCTGGGTGGAGCAGGACAGAAAGCACAGTCTCTTCATCTGTACTCATATTCTCGGGGTGCTGACACAGGAAAGGTGTCTGAACTTAGAAGGGCAGTCAAAAGAGAGGTTAACACAAGCATCCAACAGGGAGAAACCATTGTTTATGTTCTGACGTTCTACATGTACTAAAACAATGACAATAACTAGGTATGTTTATATAAACAAGTTCTGGTACAGCAGCCACAGCTCCCGGGAAGCCTCCAAGCTCCTGGGAGGCCAGCCAAGGTCCACTGGCCAAAACTGGGTAGACACACCAATCTTTGTTTTGGTTTGAAAGCTTGGCAAGATGCCAACTATGAACCAAAGTGACAAAGATCCCTCTTCCCCACCCTGCCAAAAAAATGGAAAGAACCCCTCCGAAACTTACACTTAACTTGTTTCTAGAAAGAGAGAAAATTAAAAGTAAACTACAATACAATACTCGCTCACACAAGTTAGATATAACAAACAATTTTTTCACCTCCCCACCCAACAGAAAACTGAACTTCTCAGGACACAAATCTCACTATTCTGGTTGCAAAATCACCCAAGAGAATTCCACCCCCCTAGGGACAGATCCAAGCAAAGAGAAAACTAAGAATAAACATTTCATTTTCCTGTAGGTAACATAGAGGTGAGGTGGTTCTGGGCCCAACTCAGTGGATGACAGCAGCAGCATCCTCCCACTACCATGGCCAAGACCAAAGAGAGAAGCACCTCCTCCTACACTGTATTTATATTTGAGATGACAGCAGAATATGGTATAGAATACCACTGGCCAGAAGAAGTCAGCTGTCAGCTGGCCTGACCCAGCTCCAGTCAGCTGATAATCCCAGGCCTGCTCTAAAAACTAAAGCCTAAATTTAGGCCTCCACCTACTTAAACACAGGACATGCAAGAACCTTAGTGACCCCTCCAAGTCAATACAGCAGAGCATTAAAAAGCTGAAAGAGTTTACTGTTCAACTTGAGAAAAGTGATGATCGAGGGATGAGCAGTTTAACTGGCCTGATATGTTTGACACAGGACCATGGTTAAAGAAAGCATTTGTTGTTACATCAATGAGTTTGTTTGTGGTTTTTGCTATTATGCTTTTTGTTCTGTCTTTGTTATCTTGCATGCAGCATATGATTAATCACAGTTTTGCACAAGTCTCTGTGTTACAGCCCAAAAATAAAAAAGGGGGAGAGGTGGGACTGCAAGTTTGGTGTGAAACCATAGAGATGCTTGGAGATGTCAGCAGGAAGCCATGGGCTTTGAGCAGAAACAAAGAAGAGCTGTTTGCACTCCAGATCTTAAGTCTGACCCTTTCTGTCTCAGAGTTTTGTCCTGCTTGCTGTATTTGTGGTGCTGGGCATGGCTTAAAAGACTGTTAACTTTCCTGGGTAGTGGAAAAGTACCAGCTGGCATGTCTCTCCCCCTAGTTTGCATGCTCCTCTCTCAAACCCTACAAATTGCAGAGTTCGTAACTAGTGAGGGTCTCAGTTTGTACAAGCAACCTGAGCCTGTGCCTCAGTTGCCAAAAAACAGCTTACAAGTCAGCAAAAACTACAAGCCACCAAAGCCTGCCCCCATCCAGACACCCAAACCAACCCCATGGTGGCAAAAGCCTCAATAAAACCAGCTGTAAAATTCTGACTTTTGGAGTTTATCGCCCCCTTCCCTTCAATGTGCCACATTTAATTAATCAGGTGGTTATTTCAACCCCTCAAAGACAAGACTATGATCTGGATGCTCAGCCTTGGCCCAGCTCCGGCATCGCTCCAGCCAGTGCTGACTCAACCAGCCCTGAGTTCTCCAGCCCAGAGTTCTTTTCAAGAACTCTCCCTTACAGTGGAGCTCAGGAGACTGGGATCAGCTTCCTGGTGCTGCTTAAACAGGAGCTCATGGAGACTGGGAGGAGACTTTTGGTACTGAGTAAGTTATTGGCACACCCAGAAAAGACACGAGAAATCACTAACCAGGACAGGAATTCCTTCTCAGTGGCCACAGTTGAATATTCAGGTGTTCCCCAGCAGCTTTGTGGTTCTGTTCTCAGTGTGTTTCCTTGCCAAAAGAAAGGGGTACGGAAACCAGCAGCAGAAACAGTTGTCTGCCTTAAACTTGATGTTTAAAAGTTTCTGACCAAGGGAGATGTGACTGGAATGTTCATGGTTCGTGGCTCCAACATGCTCCAGTTGCAAAAGCAGTGGGTGCTTTGCTGCCCTTGGGCAAAGGAACCACCCAGAGGCACAGGGGGGAACATCCAACCCCGGAGGTGACAGGCTGGGCTTGGAGCCACAGAAGGGAAGGGTTATTTTTATGCTTTTATATCACTACAGAAAGGATCCAAAACTGCTCCAAAGCTACTTTACATGGAAACAAAGTGTTCTAAACCCTACATATACACATATATCGATAACGTAAATCTAATCTGCCTCAAGGGGTGGATTAAAAAGTACCTGGGTCACCCTCAGCTTTAGGGGGGTCAGGACAGGTTCCAGACAAGGAGGAAGCTTCTGGCAGCTGCTCACAGAACCCACTCCTGAAGCCCACCCTGCTACCAAAATCTGGCCACACAAACCCAATGCACTGCCCAGCATGGATCACCTGGCAGGTGGGTCTCCAGGTCTCTGCTAAACAGGCTTCATCAGGAAGGCTGGTCGTCAAGTCTTTACCCAACATGGGTCATCAGGTCTGTGCCCAACGTGGGTCACTATGGATCATCCAACATGGGTCCACTGATGGAGTTGCAGCAGTGGACGAAGCTCTTCCTGTAGTCAGGGCACTCGGAGGGCTTCCCTTACTGGTGGGTCCGTTGGTGTTGGGTCAAGGTAGAGCTCTGGGTGAAGCTCTTCCCACACTCGTCACACCTGTAAGGCCTCTCCCCAGTGTGGATGCGCCGGTGGGTGATGAGGCTGGAGCGCTGCTTGAAGCTTTTCCCACACTCCCCACACTTGTACGGCCTCTCCCCAGTGTGGATACGCTGGTGAAGGATGAGTTTGGAATTTTGGTTGAATCTCTTCCCACAGTCGGTGCAGAGGAAGGGCCTCTCCTCTGTGTGCCTCCGCTGATGCACAAGAGCTTCTGAGCTGGTCTGGAACCTCTTCCCACACTCAGAACACCTGTAGGGCCTCTCCCCAGTGTGGATGCGCTGGTGGGTGACGAGGGCGGAACTCTGCTTGAAGCCCTTCCCGCAGTCGGTGCAGCGGAAGGGCCTCTCCTCTGTGTGAGTCCTCTCATGCAGGAGGAGATGTGAGCTGGTCTGAAACCTCTTCCCACATTGCCCACACTTGTATGGCCTCTCCCCAGTGTGAATGCGCTCATGAGTGATAAGGCCAGAGATATTCCTGAAGCTCTTCCCACATTCCCCACATGCGTAGGGCCGTTCCCCAGTGTGGATGCGACTGTGGTTGATGAGGGTGGACTTGTGACTGAAGCTCTTCCCACATTCCGTGCACGTGTAGGGCCGTTCCCCAGTGTGGGTGCGCCGGTGAGTGACGAGATTGGAGCTGTGCTTGAAGCTCTTCCCACATTCCCTACATGTGTAGGGCCTCTCCCCAGTGTGCAGGCGCAGGTGGCTGAGGAGGGCAGAGCTGTCCCTAAACCTCTTTCCACATTCCTTACATGGGTAGGGCCGTTCCCCACTGTGCATGCGCTGGTGGCGGAGCAGGTTGGAGCTGTTCCTGAAGCTCTTCCTACATTCCCTACACGTGTAAGGCTTTTCCCCAGTGTGGATGCGCTGATGGCAGATCAGCTCGGAGCTCTGGCTGAAGCTCTTCCCACATTCCAAGCACTTGTATCGCTTCTCCCTTCTGTGAAGCCGCTGCTGCATCACCAAGTCAGAGCTCTGGCTGGAGCTCAGGCCGCCTTCCCGAGACAGGCTGGGTTGTTTATCCTCAGAAAGCCCTGGGCTAGGCTTGGAATGTCTCCTCCTGGCAGATCTCCGTGGCTTTTCCTCCTCAGTGACTTCCTGCACCCTGGAGCTGTTCAAAACGGCCTCTGCCAGCAGGTTCTGCCGGGGGGATTTGTCCTCCATGCTCTCCGTGCTCAGCTCGGGGCCTGGGGCAGGAAGGAACAAGGACAGGCAGGGCATTTGCCTCCGGCCCACAGGGAAGGCCAAGGACATCCCCCCAAACCCGGCCCCGGCAAGACGGCGTCGGCAGCGGGGTTGTCCTGCAGCCGGGACCATGCTGGGCTGGAAGATGCAGCACAAGAGAGGGGCAAAGGGGCACTGACTTTCTCCTCACCTGCCTGGGGATTCCGGGGCATCTTCCTCTTCCTCCCAGCCTCCTTCTCTATCTGGCCAAGGCTGAGGAATGAGAAATCCTGGTTTGGGGGGAAAACAAGGTGTGAGTGCCTTGGCTTGGGGGATCCTCTTGCCCAAGTCCATGTCTAGAAGTCACTGGGCATCTTGTGATCCTAAAAACCTCCAAAATGCCAAAATTTAGCCCAAAACAACCCTTGATTATATTGGCAATAACTGGACATGACTGGGATCATCTGGGCAATCTCTGGACCCACACTGATGGTGATTGGGAGCAAGTGGGACTATGCTAGCAGGGAACTGGGATCACACTGGGAGAAACTGGGAGCAAGTGGGAGTGGCTGGGTCTATACGAGTGGCTACTTGGCATGACTGAGACCATGCGAGACAGACTGGGGTCAAACTGGGAATGTACTAAGGGCAACTGAGGGGGATCAAACTGGCACGACCAGGGAGCAACTGGAGCCATGCTGGGACAACTGGCATCATTCTGTGATCACACTGGGAGCAGCCAGGCCCACGCTGGGCGGGACTGACATCATACTGGGCTCATACTGGGAGTGACAAGGAGCATGCTGGGGGATACTGGGACCCTCTTGGGTGCAACTGGGAGAAACTGGGAGCAAATGGCATCATGTTGGAGGCAACTGGGATCACACTGCAGGTGACTGGGAGCATGTTGGTGGCAACTGGGATATACTGGGAATGAGTGGAACCATAGTGGGGGTAAAAGGGAGTAACTGGAAGCATGTAGGGGGAACTGGATTAATATTCGGAGTAACTGGACGCACACTGGAGTCATACTGGGATCATACTGAGAGTATCTGAGAGTGTCGGATTATACTGGCAATGACTGGAAAAAACCTAAAAGTACACTTGGAGCTCATGGCGTGATACTGGGCTGATACTGGAAGCAAGTGGAGCCATGTTGAAGGCAACTGGGATAACACTAGGAGGAGCTGGGTCCAAGCTGGAAGACATGAGGGGCAGCAGGAGGCCTTGTGGGACCACCTTCTACTGCCTAGGGTGGCTCTGGGGGGCCCTCAGCTCTTCGGGGCTCTTCCTGCAGCCACAGAACTTGCAGGGACCCCACTCTGGGTGGGTCTTCCACGTGTTCCAGGAGCTTTGGGCTCCTCCTGGCACAGACTGGGGCCAATTGGGATCATCCTGGCATCATATAGAAGCATGCCACGGGCAATTAGGACCCTCCTGGGGTTAACCAGAGGAATCTGGGAGCAAATGACATCATGCTAGAAGTGACTGGCAGCATGATGGTGGTAACTGGGATACACTGGGGATGAATGGAATCATAGAATCATAGAATGGATTGGATTGGAAAAGACCTCCAAGATCATCGAGTCCAACCCTTGGTCCAACTCCAGTCCATTTACCAGATCATGGCGCTCAGTGCCACGTCCAATCTGCATTTAAAAATCTCTAGGGATGGTGAATCCACCACCTCTCTGGGCAGCCCATTCCAATGCCTGATTACTCTCTCCGTAAAGAATTTTTTTCTGATATCCAACTTAAATTTCCCCTGGCAAAGCTTAAGCCCGTGCCCCCTTGTCCTATTGCTGAGTGCCTGGGAGAAGAGACCAGCCCCCACCTGGCCAGAACTTCCCTTCAGGTAGTTATAGACAGTGATGAGGTCACCTCTGAGCCTCCTCTTCTTCAGGCTAAACAACCCCAGCTCCCTCAGCCTCTCCCCATAGAGCTTGTGCTCCAGTCCCTTCACAGGCCTTGTTGCTCTTCTCTGGACTCGCTCCAGCCCCTCAATATCCTTCCTGAATCATAGAGGAGGTAAAAGGAAGCAACTGAAAGCATGTGGGGGGCAACTGAGTTAATACTGGGAGCACACTGGGAGTGACTGGCACCATACTGGGGCCAATTTAGACAATGTTGTGGGCAAGCGACATCCAGTAGGAGCCACTGGGCTCATACTGGAGGTGACTGGGCTTTGAGAAGCACATGATGGGCAGCAGGGTGAGGGCGACCCCCCTCCCACTGCTCTGCATTCCCAAAATCCTTGTTGTCAGTTCCTGCTCTGGCCCTGAACACCAGATCTGCTCTGGGATCCCTTTCCCTGGGGACACCTCCCTGCCCTCTCCCCACCTTCCTGCCTCTGGAAATCAGCACTTTGGAGCCCCATCTCACTGCTTTCTCCTTCTCTTCCCTATTATTATCATGATCCCCCTGCACCTCCTTTTCCAGGGCTCTGGGACACCCCTCTGTGGCCATTCCCTGTTTTCCAGCCCCCACACCCCCCTTTCTTTGACTCCAGGATCCTCCTGCACCCCCTTTCCTGCCCATCTTGCCTCTCCCAGCCCCTGCATCCCCCTTTTCTTTGGCTCCAGGGACCCCCAGGCCGCCATTCCCAGCCATCCCAGCTCACCTCACACCCACATTCCCCTTCTTTGGCTCAAGGACGCCCCTGCCCCCACTTTCCCACTCATCTGTTATACACCAATAACTGAGAAATGGAATAAATATTATTCCCCCATTATTCCCCTGTCATAAACATCCTATCAAAGAATTTTCTGTCAGCAGTTTGACAGAAAGCCACAATCCTCTTACAAACAAACACCTGCCAAAGCCTTTCACCAAGCTTCCTGCAAGTCATGGCAGCAAATTCAGCCAAACCTCTTGCCTGCTCAGAACTCACAGAAGCATCCTCTTGTTGTAATAACTGAGCTAAAACTATATCCTGCTTCTGTGAAATTTGCAAGCTACGTGTAAAAAACAATGTCTGAATTGTCTTGGACTCCATAAAAGCTCCAGAAGAATCAGAAGAACACCTTGGAATTTCAGTGCATAGGGAGCGTGGAGAATGGAGAGAGAGAACCACAGCCAACCACCTCTCCCACCTCCCCCTGCCTCACCCATCTCACCTTCTTACCATCCTCCTTCCCCACCCAAGCTGCTTGCCTGCCTGCCCCTGCAGACTGAGGAGAAAGCTGAGCTCTGCCTTGCTCCCTGCGTCAGTTCTGCTCCTGCTGACCCAGCCCTTACCCTGTTCAGCCTGGGGTGGCTGCGCCGCTGCTGCCCGTGAGCGACAGCTCCACGGAGCCTGAGAGCTCTGCAGAGAGTGAGGAGCAGCCCTGCTGCACAAGGGAGAGCAGCACAGACTGAGCATCACATCTGCACTGCAAGAGCTGCATTCCACACCTCTGCCTACATGAACAGACACAACATCGCTTATCCCACACACACACTAAGATGGCAGAAAAATACTTTGTTTTGGTGGTAAACTCTTTTTTTTTTGCTTCTCAAAAGTATTCTTATTGTTTTCCTAGCTGTTCTTATTTCCCTCTCCTGAATTTCTTAGCAATTCCTTAATAATAAAAAATCAGTCTTTTGAATTAACAGAGAACTTAGTTTAATTTTGTTGGGGAAAATATTTTGAACCTAACTTCTTTCAGTGATATTTAAGCAGTTTGTAACACCATCCTGCCTCTCCCAGACTCCACACTCCCTTTTCTTTTTCCCTGGCACCCCCTGGACTCCCCCTTTCTGGGCACAGAGACCCCCTGCACTCCCAAACCACCTCTCCCCACCTCTAATCCTTCCTTTCCTTCAGCTTGGCACCTTCTTGATCCCAATTTCCTGAACTAGGACGCTCATGCACCCTCTTATCCTGCACACCCTTTCCTGGCCATCCCACCACTTCTCGCCCCCACACCCCCCTTTCCTTGACTCTGGGACTCCCAGGATCCCCACTCCTGCATTTCCCAGACACCAGGCACCTCTTTTCTGAACAATGGGGGACATCTTGAACACCCTTTCCTGGCCATTCTGGGTCTCTGTAACCCATGATCCCCTTTCCCCAACATCGGGGAACCCTGGACCACCCTTTTCTAAGCACAGGGTCTGCCTGGACCCCTCAACCAACTTATTCAAGCCCCTACACCCCCCTTTCCTTGGCACTGGGACGCCCTGGAATATTTTTTTTCCAGTACTGTGTTCCCCCTGCACCCCCGAAATTCAACCCCAAAACCACAAACATTGAGACCCCCAAAAAACCCTGCCAGGAGGTCCCCCTCACTGGTCTCCCCACTTTGGGGTTTAGAATGTCCCCCCTCTCCGGGCTGCCAACGAAGGACCTGACCCAGGCACAACAACCCCCCAAGGGGGGTCCCCGCATCCCCCCGCCCACCAAGGGGCTCTGCCGGGAACCGACACTGGCACCCCCAATATCCCAAATAGCCCCCAGGGGGCATTGGCGGCTCAGCTTTGGGGTCCCTCAAGCCCCACCCATCCCCCCGAACACAACCCAACCCCCCGAGCCCCCCCAGGCTCTTCGGGCCTCGGCTCGGGGGTCCCGCAGCACTTTGTCGGGGCCCTTTGCCGTCCCCGTGTGCAGCTCCGGCCCCGCCCCGCAGCAGCCCCAGCGCGGGTTCCAAGGAGCGGCACATCCTGGTGCCCTTGGGGGCTTTGGCCGGGCCCATCCCGGCTCTCGTGTTCCATGGCACAGCCCGCACGGCCCTTGGGGGGGCACTGTGCAGTTTGGGGTCCCAGCCCCTCTTTCCCCCTCTGCCCGTTTCCCCCCCCCCGTTTTCCCGCTCACCCGAGAGTTCCTGGCGCGCACTCGGAGCGGTGGAAAGGAAGAGGAAAAGGAGGAGCATGGGTGTCCCCTCCCCTTGTCCCGTGGGTGTTTCTGGGTTGGCAGCACCCACTCCATTGGAAGGCGGTCCCGGCGGGGCGGCCGGAGCAGGTTTGGGAGCGGGTGTGGGCGGCGGTGTGAGAGAGAACAGGTCTACCCGCCCGCCGCCGCTACCAGGTCTGCCCGTGGACGCCCAGGCTCCGGAAAGCAGCGGCTGAAGCGCAAAGTCCGGCGGAGACAGCAGGTCTACCGGCTGAGCTTAGAGAACAGATCTGCCCGCCGCAGTGAAACAGGTCTACCCTCTGGACTGAGGTAGTGATCAGGTCAACCCACCAGACCAAAAAGGCTTCCCGCCGGACTGGAAAAGTGAACAAGTCATCCCGCCGGGCTAGGAGAGACCAGGTCTACCTGCCCCACTGAGCGAACAGTACTAGCCGTGCTTAGAACAGGTCTACCCGCCGGGCTGAGGAGTACCCGCTGGACGGGACGAGAGAACAGGTCTACCTAGAGACTTGAAAATACCCGCCGACTGAGAGCAAAACTGAAAGAGAACAGGTCTACCCGCCGGGCTGAGAGAACAGACATCCCCGCTGGAATGTTCAAGCAAACAATGCCCTGTTTGCACATGTATCGGTCTGACTTCAACACCTAATTAACATCCTGATGGTGAGGCAACCACTGGACTCAAATGACTGTCAGTCAATCCCTTTATACTATAAAAGTCCAGGCTCCTTTCACAGAGGCAGGTTCTTCCCAGGTAACCCCTCCTGGGGGGTGTGTGTAGAGATTCCTCCCTTGGGTGGGGACCCCAGCTGAGGTCACTCCTGGAGGCTCAGAGCAGAGATCTCCCCTGCAGCCTTGGGCTGTCTGAGCTACATCAATTGCTAATTAATAACTATTTCCTTTTTGGTAACTTTAGTAGAATTGCTTCAATAATTGCTTGAGGACTGTGCACTGTCCTCTCTTATACCATAGTTAATGAAGTTTTAGCATTTCTATTGCCTAGTAAATAATTTTGATTAATGTCTTTGATCTCATATTTGTAATAATAAGTAATTCCTTTGTTATAAACTTTGTCTAAGCTTTCCACTCCCCACTGCCCCAGCATGCCCGCCCACCCCCCACCCCGCAGCAGCCCCAGCACCCCACAGCAGGCTGGGAGCACAGGGAGCCAAGAATCCCATTTTCTAAGTCCCCTCTGCCCAAAGACCCTCATGGGACTGTACACCATAAAAGCCCACCCCTCCTTTTCCACCTTTCTGCTTATTCCCCCCTTTCCCATCATCTCCTCAATCCCCAAGCCCCCCCAAGATCAGTTTGGGGGTCACAGCTCACACTTTCCCTCTTCTGCAATCCCTTACACACCATCCCTCCAATGCCCATCCACCTTCTGATCAGTTTTGGGGGTCCCACCCTCTCCTTTTCCCTGCTCTTCTCACCTCTCCAACTTCTTGCCCACCATGAGTGGCAATGCTGTGAGGAGTCAGCTGGGCCTCAGCATCTCCAGGGGGCCATGGCTGGGAAGGGGCTGCCAGGTCACATCTGTCACCTCCCTGACAGGCAGCAGCAGCCTTGGGCACCCAGAGGCAGCTGAGCCACCTGTGCACACACACTGAGAGCTGCCCCAGCTGGGAGTCCCTCTCAGGGGCCCTGAGGAGCTCTGGGCTCTGGCAACACAAACCTGCTGGAGTTTTAGAAGACAAAGAGGCCAGTCCTGCTGGGGACACAATGACCCAGAGAGGAGGGCAGGGACCTGAAAAGCTCTAGAGTGACCCTGAGGAGGAGGGCTGGGCTGTGTGAGGGATGCCCTAAGGCACAGGACATCAGGATCAAAGTTAATAAGGACAACAGAACATGGGAGGGAGTGTGGCAACCCAGACAAGGGAGGTGTCACCCCCTTGGACTGAGCCCTGGGGTAACACATCTGGACTGATGTGTCTGGGTTTGAGGTTCCCGATTGTGGAGGAATGAGGAAGAACTGGAGACGGTCCAAGGAAGATCTGGTTGGGCATTCGACAGTCACCCTGGGGCACTGGTCACAGCACCAAGCCTGACAGAGCTCAAGCAGTGCTTGGATGATCCTCACATGGTGTGACTCTTGGGGATGTTCCTGTGCAGGGTTAAGGGTTGGACTCAATTATCCTTACAGACCCCTTCCAACTAAGCATATTCTGTGATTCTGCCAGGATGACAGAGCTTTTCTTGGTACTGGAAAGAGGAAGAAAGTCACAAAGTGCAGCTTAGGAGTTTCTGAGTAGAAGGGAGGAAAAAGAAATGTCACACAGAGAGGAGCCTTGTGGTGCAAGGTTTCACCATGAGGGAGTCAGTATCATCCCATGGCTTTGTGTTCCAGGGAACAGCCAGAGATTGTGCAGAGACATCAGTGAGGGCACAGAAATGCTGCTGGGAGGGCTGGTGGCAAAGCAGGATGGGTGTGTGCAGCCTGCAAGGCCAGAGGAGCAGCAGGGACAGGGCAGGACATGCTGCAGGACAGATGGCCAAGGGCTCTGGCAGGGCTGGAAGGCACAAAGGCACCCAGGCCTTTGTCCCCTGGGCTCTGGCAGATGCCTCTGCCACTGAGAACAGCAGAATGAACTTTCCTTTGAGGGTTCTGGACTTTGTTTCTTCCTCACCTCTCCCTGAGGAGGCTGGGAGGGGTTGCACAGGTATTGACATTTGTTGTTCCTCCCTCTCCCATCCCACTGTCCCACAAACAGCCCTGAGCCACCTGTGAGGGACAGGACCTGCTGTCCCAGGGCCTGGGGCTCAGGCCTTGGCCTTTGTGCTTCCTCCAACCAGCCCAGGGTTTTCTCAGCATTGCAGGTGCCTGCACAGAGCCTTTGTCTCCCTGCAATCAGGGCCTCCAAGGATCTGCTCTAAGGAGTCCCTGGGGAGGCTTTGTCAGTGCCTGCTCTCAGTGGGGCCATTGGTGCTTCAAGGGACTTGGAGTTTTCCTTCTGACTTCTTGAGCCACTTTTTCAATCTCCTCTCACTTCCTGAGAATCATGGACTCATCTCCAAATACACAGTGGGGCTCATTAAAACACAGAAGAAAAAATTATTTCTCTTCCTTTGTCTTCAAGTCTTGAAGACCTGTAGTAAATGGAGTTTGGTAGTTTAAGTAAGAAGGAAAAGTTCAAAGTGAACCTCAAAAAGCCCATATATTTTTGAAGGAAAGGGGATGATTTACAGAGACTTGGGATGGAAGAGGGTCAGAAAGCAAAGGGTTTGCATACAAAAGGGGGAAAAGGGATTAATAGCACTTAATCATTGACCAATGTAACAGTTATCAAGGGATTACACAGAATTTGCTGCAATCTCAACAGTGACTCAATTATAGATTCACAATAACAACATTCACATCACAGTCAATTCACACACACAAACACAGGCAGAGATGTGTGAACAAAACAATATCTGTGTGTGTAAAGGTGCCCACCCAAAATTCTCCTTGTTGTCAGTGAAACTCTCCCAGGGACCTGGGATGTGGACCTGGGGACATTGGTGGACTTGGCAGTGCTGGGTTATGGTTGGACTGGGTGACCTTGGAGGGCTTTTCCAACCCAAGTGATTCTATGATGCAATGACTCATCACCTCTATGATTCTGATAAATCCTCTCCTGCAATCAACACACATCCTGAAAATTCACATTCTGACATGGCAGAAATTGTATTGACATTTCATTGAAAGTATTGAATCATTTAAATTGATAGAAAGAGGTAACTGAAAAATCAAGATATTGAAGGATACTGTTTGGGTTTCAGGCTGAGCTGCCCTGACTGACCATCAGTACCCAGTGCTGCTGGAGGCTCAGGTGTATTTGAGGTCCTTGCCTGGCACTGGCAGCTGTCACAAAGGACCTGCAGGACATCAAGAGCTTTTATGGAGCTGCAGATGGAACCTGGGCAGAGGGTCCCAGGGAACCTACATAAGAGCATCAGGTATTTGTGTCCCTGTAACACAAGGAGGAGAACTAAAAAGAATATTAAGAGCTTAACATTTGTTTCCCTCTGGATGATTTTTTGTTACATTTCTGCCTAGAACTGTTCTCAGTGCCCCAGTTAAACCCTTCCTGCCCATCACTGCCCCTGCCCCACCTCACACAAGGCGTTCCCTGAGGTTTCTGAGGTGGAGCTCTCTCACCTGACACAGGGGAGCAGTGACCAGTGTCAGTGACACCCCTGGGGTTTGGATGATCAGCTTTGCACTCATCTCACACATCTCTTACAGTGGCTTCCTGTAAGACTCCCTAAATCATCAAAACACTTTTCCTTTCCATCCCCTCCAGGGTACAGGATGTGTGACACTGACTTAGGAGATGAAATAGGTGGAATGGTCTCACTTGGAGCTCACAGGAGGCATCGAGCTCACAGTCCCTTGTCCTGCTGAGGGAATTCAATCCTCTGAACACCTCCTGGGAAAGCAGCAAGGAGGGCTCTGGGCACTGCAGGAAACTCCTGGAATGCATGGGGGAAAACTTCCTGACCCAGGTCAGGAGGCCTTTCCAGGCGGGATGTGTTACTGGATCTTTGGTCAGCAAGGCAAGTGGTGACCAGTGGTGTCCTGGGCTGCCTCCAAAGCAGCCTGGGAAGCAGGGGAGGGGGATTCTGCCCCTCTGCCCTCTCAGGTGAGACCCCACCTGCAGTGCTGTATCCAACTGTGGGGTCTCAGCACAGCAAGGACTTGAACCTGTTGGAGTGAGTCCAGAAGAGGCACCAAGATGATCAGAGGGATGGAGCAGCTCTGCTGTGAGGAAAGACTGAGAGAGCTGGGATTGTTCGGCCTGAAGAAGAGAAGGCCTTGAGGCGACCTAATTGTGGCCTTCCAGGACCTGAAAGGAGCCAACAAAGAGATGGAGAGAGACTGTTTACAAGGGCCAGGAGTGACAGGACAACGAGGAATGGCTTCACATTGAAAAAGAGTAGGTTTAGATGAGGCTTTTGGAAGTATTTTTTTCCTCTAAGAGTGCGGAAGAACTTTCACAGGTTTCCCAAAGAAGCTGTGACTGCCTCATCCCTGGAGTGTTCAAGGCCAGATTGGACAGAGCTCTGGGCAACCTGGTCTAGTGGAAGGTTCTTATATTCATATCACTGGGGATGGAACTCGGAGATATTTTAAGGCCCCTGAAATTCAGGATATTTTATGACTCTGAGTTTCTTGAGGCAACTGTGAAAAATCCCAATGTTTTGATCTCATTGGGGAAAAGGTCACCTTCCAAAAAGGGGAATTAAAAGCAGGAATGCAAAAAGACCCATAAGATCCAGCCCCATAGAAAATGACATTTCTTATGCTGTGGGTGCAGAAGGCAGTAAGTGTTGGGTTGTGCCTCAGAACACTCAAGCAGATCTAATCAATGCAGCCACGAGCCAAGGCAAACACTGAGCAGAGTGAGGGGCAGTGAGTGGGGGTCTGACATGCAGAAGGAGCAGATTGCTGGGGGAGGAACTGCCTTTCCTGTGCCATGACCAGGGCACATCCCACTGCAGGAAAAGCCCCAGGCCAGCCCCAGCACATTGAAGGCCACGGGCACAACTCAGAGTGACTTGGTGGCACCTCTGCCAGGGAGAGCCTGAAAGCCCAAATGCATCTTGGCAGCAGCAGGTCCTGCCAGTCCACGCCCAGGAGCCCTCCCTTGCCAGCCCAGCCTGGTGGGCAGCCCTGCAGAGCTGCTGCTTAAGGGTGTTCTTTCTTGCTGGGCTCTGCAAAGCCACTTCTGCTACAGGAGCCTCATGGGGAAGCAATTGGGCCCCAGCAACTTGGAGACAAGATATTAATCAATACCTGCTCATGTTGTTGCCAAACCTCTCTGAAATGATTGGGGTAATAAAACCCCCTAACACTGCATGTTTGGTGTTAGAAAGGAAGGCATCACTTTATTCCCATTCTCTGTGTGTGTGTCCAACAGAAATCCTTGCACAGAGACACCAATGCATCAATTATTCACCTATTTATAAATTTTTACCAAACAAAGAAATCAATGTTCATTGGTTCTAAATGACATAATTTTATTGAAGTAATTTTGAGTTGATATTGAATTAATTTTTATCTTCTATTGGTTATGGACTTCTCCCTCTCTGTGCTAATTAGTCCATATTTTTAGTCTTTTTCTCCTTGTTGGGACTTTTCATCACATCTACTAAGTCCTTGTTAGCCAATTTCTTCATCTGCTGTTTTCTGCAAATGTCCCTGTGTTCCATAAATTCTGCATTCCAGATGTCCAACATCAACAGTACATCTTTCTATCCCAGACTTTGTTCATCAAAGCATATCAAGGTTCACTTAACAAAACTTAGAGAATTAGTACTTTTCCCAAGCTGTGTTCTCACAGTGGTAGGTTAAATTCTGCTGAGTGCTGGCTGAAAGAGATTTAAGGCCCAACACACAACTTGTCTTTAATTCAAGCAGTTCATTAAAAGGCTAATCAAAACCATGATGATATTAGAAAAGTTATATCATTTCCTACAATCGAAGCAGAGACCTGAGGGTGGCAGAGGAAAGAGGAGACTCAGGCCAAGGAGATATGGCTGGAACGTGGTGGTTGTGAGGTCACTTCCACTGCAGCAGCTTGGGTGGCCCTCAGGAGACCTTCTGGCCAGGGAACATTGTGAGGTCATCCAGCACATCAGGGAACCCACACAACAGAAATTCCATCTGGGGAAGGTGAAGGAGTGGGGCAGGTGGGAGAGCCCCCCAGGTTCTGATTCTGGGGGCAGCTCTGTCACACAATCCCACCACCCCTGGCAGGCAGGAAGGCAGCCTGGGCTCGTGGCCACCCTGCTCTGCACTGGCCCTGAAATTGGGGAAAAAGGCTTTTCCTCATCTCCAGGCTGAGCATTCCCTGTTTCCCTCAACATCCCTTGTCATTCATCCTCTTCACATGCCAGCTCCAGCCAAACCTTCCCTCCCTCAAAAAACCAAGTCACCATATTTAATTTTTTATTTTGCAGACTCTCCTTGCTGTCACCTCTTGGCAGTGGCTTCATGGCCCCTGTCACAGCCAGCCCTGGCCCTGCACTGACCCAGCTCTGCTGCCCCACAGATGCTGCATCAGGAAGGGAAGGCCCATGGGGGAGGGAAATGCACAGGGACTCATCCTGGAAAGGACCTCGGGCGGGTTGTGGGCCAAACCAAATACAGTCAGTGGAGAAATGGACACAAGGATGGGGTGTTTGTGTGCTCTGCCATGTCAGGAGAAGATGTAGAGCTCCAGGGACAACCAGACAATGTGGAATTTTCCGGAGATGATCTCAGATAGGGGCTCCCAGGCCTCTGCCAGTCACTGGTTACTCTGGTTTGATGGTCACAGGTGGTTACATCCACCCACGCATACACCCACCAGTCTCACCAGTGTCTGGGCCCCCAAAGAACGCAAGATCTGATGATCTGTGGCTCCAACTCCAGTGGCAGGCACTTGGATCTCCCTGCAAACCCAGGGCACAGAGATCCCCTGTCCCAGAAAGTGGGGCGGTCCGGACTGCACACAAGGAGAAAGGAATTTCTGCCCAAGGGCAGTGCTGTGGTGCAACACATCCCCCTGAAGGAGTCTGGATCAGTCCAAGGCTTTGTGTGCCAAGGCAGAGCCAGGGAGGAGGGAGAGATGTCAGTGCAGGAAGGGGCCAGTGAGGTGGGGCAGCCGGGGGATGCCGACAGCCTGCAGGGAAAGGGGCAGGGCATGGACACCGTAGGACAGCCTGGGCTGGAGAGGACACAGGGATGTGCAGAAGCTGAAAGGCCCCAAGAGAGGCAACTTGTGCAGGCCTTTGGCCATGGCTGCTGTGTGTGCCCCTGATGGCATGAGGAGACAAGTAAGCCTTGCAGCCCTGGGGCCTCATTGCCTCCTTGTCCCTGCTCAGCAGCCTGGGAGGTGCCACCCCATCCTCCTGCCCTTGGCATTGCACATCCCACATCCCAGTGCCCCATGAAGAGCCCTGAGGAATGAGGGAGGGAGAGGATCTCTCTTCCCAGAGGCTGGGGGTCACGTCTGTGACCTTTGGGTTAATGAAATGCTTCTTACTTTCTCAGCATCAGAGTGACCTTTCTTTCCTAGTCCATATTTGTCATCATTGTCTCTTTTTTTCTAACTGGAATCTGGGGACACTTTCTCAGTTATGTCCCTCAGAGGGACCCATTAACAACAAAAGAAACTTTAAAGTTTGATTCTGACTTGGGTTTCTCAAGAGGTTCCTGCAACTTTCCTCAGGGTCTGAGGTTCAGGGACTCAGCACCAAAGCCCCCAGAGGGCCATTAAATGCCCTGGGCTGTTGCTGTGCTGCTGAGCTGGGCCGGGCTCCTGGCACACAGGGAGCTCCTGGCAAGCGGGCAGCGCTGCAGAGAGACAGCTCTGCCCAGGAGCAGCTCCTGTGCACAGCCCAGCAGGGCTCAGGGCACTGCCTGCACACACCGAGAGCAGAAAAGCAGGGCAGAGAGAGGTTACACACAGTCTGGGATGTGAGGAAAGCTGAGAGGAAGATCCACAGAAGAGGAATCTTTCCAGGCTTTCACAAGGTAAGTCTGCATGAAGGGCAATGTATGTGCAGTTTGTGGGAAGATCTCCCAACGCTGGCACATCCCACAGCCTGGGGGGTCTCTAATGTTGGATATCACAGTTTTTCTGGTGCTGAAGAGGAGGACAGGCTGCAAAGCAGGGACTCTCTGCTGCACCATCCCAGGGACATCCCAACAGGGTTCCCTCCTCCCAGGATGGCTGTAGGGTTTGAACCCTGGCTGTGCCACCCAGGCTGTCCCAAACTGTCCTGCAGAGCAGGTCCTGCACCCCAGGGTGCTGTGCCAGGGCAGGAGCTCTGCCACCTGCCAGGGGCAGCTCTCAGCTGGTCTGGGGAGCTCCCTCAGTGCTGGGGGAGAGGCTGTGGGTGGAAAGAGCAAACCCTGGCAGGGCAGGGCAGGGCAGGGCAGGGCAGAGCAGGTTTATTCAGCTATCAAGTTAGAGTTTCATAGGTGAGGACTTCTTACAGAAGCAGAGCACTCAGGGATATTTTCCAGGGGATACTTCAAGGGGAAGGTGAAAGGAGGGATTTCTATCAGGCTCTCAAGCCACATGCCTGCTGGTTTGAGTAGCAGAGGGAACACTGAGGAGCTGAACAGGAGCTGAGAGCAACTACCTGGCATTGCTGGTGTCTGGGAGGTTGCACATCTGGATCAGGGTGACAATGTCCTGAGTGCCCACCTGGTTCTGCCCTGGCTTCTCCCAGCTGGACCCTCAGTGTGCATTTCCTTTTTCCTCAACTTGCTCATGTTACTGGGGTTGTTTCCTCCTTCTCTCAGTCAGGTTCACTGGGAATGGGAGTTCAAGCTACAGAGTCAATCACTGATCCTGTGATCCCCTCAGGCAGGTGGGTCCCGGGGAATGAGACATTCCAATTTTCCTCTGAGCTGTGGGGCTGTCAGTAGTGAATTCTGTGTGCCTGGAGAATGAGGTGTGTTTCCCAGAATCAACCCCATTGTCAGGACACTTGGCTCTTCTCTGAGATGTCCTTACAAGCTGGGAGCTGCCCTCAAGAATGCAAATAATCTTCATAGCACAACTGTGTTATCTGAAATCCCCAGTGCAGAGGGGCAGAGATGCTGTGCCCATCCAAGGAAATGCTGTTGAGTTGTTGAGATGAGCCACGTGTGTCCTTGAGACCTTGAGCCAGGCTGAGACATTGAGTGGTCTGTGATGGATCTCTTTGCTCTCAACGGTGTCTAGTGGAATTTCAGAGAAAATTGGGAGTGTGATCACTCTCTGTCTGAGGAAGGCCCAAGTCTAGGGCAGCTGGAACAAGGCAGAGGGACAGAGCAGCTCCCCTCACCCTGCACTAAGCCACAGACATGGTCGTGTTTGGGAAGCCCTGCTCTGCTCTTTCTCAGGGCAGCACAAATGCTGAGGAGTTCTGACATCCAGGAAAACTCCACAGGGAAGATGAGGGGAGTCAGAAACAAAACACCCAAACCTCTGAAACTGTCTGCTGGAATCCTGAAATATTCTCAAAACTGGGAGTGCAGATGCCAATTACTTTAGGAGCAGTTTCATCTGACACAGCTGAACACCAGGATGGGCCCTGCCCCCACCATGGCCATGACCCCCCTGGAGCAGAGCAGGGCTGACCCTCACAGCCAGTGGGCAGAGGGGCTGCTCCTCATGGGAAATGTAGTGAGCACCAAGCTGGGCTCCAGCCATGGAGATGAAGCAGTTTCCTGAAAAAGGAAAAGTGGGGAGTGTGAGCAGAAGGGAAAGGGGTATTGGGATATGGCTGTGATTATTCTCAGAAATATCTCATCTGATTTGTCACTGTTATTTCCTCCTTGGACAGTGCCCCACCTCCAGAGGCAGGAGATGCCCAACAGCAGCTCCATCAGCCAGTTCCTCCTCCTGCCATTGGCAGACACGCGGCAGCTGCAGCTCCTGCACTTGTGGCTCTTCCTGGGCATCTCCCTGGCTGCCCTCCTGGGCAACGGCCTCATCATCAGCGCCGTAGCCTGCGACCACCACCTGCACACCCCCATGCACTTCTTCCTGCTCAACCTGTCCCTCACAGACCTGGGCTCCATCTGCACCATTGTCCCCAAAGCCATGCACAACTCCCTCTGGGACACCACAACCATCTCCTTCACTGTATGTGCTGCACAGGTCTTCTTCCTTATTTTATTCATGGGAACAGAGTATTCCCTCCTCACCATCATGTGCTACGACCGCTACGTTGCCATCTGCAAACCCCTGCACTACGGGACCCTCCTGGGCAGCAGAGTTTGTGCCCACATGGCAGCAGCTGCCTGGGCCAGTGGCTTTCTCAATGCTCTGCTGCACACAGCCAATACATTTTCCCTGCCCCTGTGCCAGGGCAATGCCCTGAGCCAGTTCTTCTGTGAAATCCCACAGATCCTCAAGCTCTCCTGCTCACACTCCTACCTCAGGGAAATTGGGCTCCTTCTGGTTACTGCCTGTTTAGTGTTTGGTTATTTTGTTTTCATAGTTTTCTCCTATGTGCAGATTTTCAGAGCTGTGCTGAGGATCCCCTCTGAGCAGGGACGGCACAAAGCCTTTTCCACGTGCCTCCCTCACCTGGCTGTGGTCTCCCTGTTTCTCAGCACTGATCTATTTGCCCACCTGAAGTCTCCCTCCATGTCCTCTCCATCTCTGGATGTGGTGGTGTCAGTTCTGTACTTGGTGGTGCCTCCAACACTGAACCCCCTCATCTACAGCCTGAGGAACCAGGAGCTCAAGGGTGCTGTGAGGAAAATGATGACTGGATGCTCTCCAGAAACATAAAACTGTTGTTTCTGTTGATGTCTGCATAGCATTCGGACTGGAACTCATTACAGCCCCATTCTGGTTTCTCAGTATTTTGGTGGGGGTCATGTGATAAGTTTGTGCAAAATTAAATTTTTAATTAACCTCCATTATAATCTAGTATGTTTCTTTGGAGTTTGACCCAGAGATTGTCTAAGTGAGGATTTGTTCCACTTGAGTAGTTACACAAAATAAAGGACAGTACAGTGACTTGTTTGATCCTTCTTCTTAGGCATTCAGAAAGGACAGCTCACTGCAGGACAGTGCATGTTTACAGAGAGGAGGGGACTGTTCAGAGCTGCCCTTTCTGCTTCCACACTCTCCTAAGTCCTTGTGTTGGTCCAAGTCCTTGGTCCTCTGCCAGCTTGGTCACATCCTGCTGTATGTCCATCCTGGGCTCACAGCCAGGGACAGGCCATGGGCACTGCTGGGACACAGCTGGGCTGCACAACAGCAGCTCCATCAGGAAAGGGGTTCTCCTGAGGGCAGGGCAGGAAGGGTTTGGGCTTCCTATGAAGTTGCTCTTAAGAACATGCCTAAGGAAGAGACATTCAAGAGGTTTCTTGTGCTGCTTTGTCTGCCCATGGCTCAGTGTGATGAGATCAGGGTCCCAGTGTGACTTTCAAAGGACTTAGTTCTGGTTCAGGTTTTCCTTGTTGGTGGCCAGAGACCATGCAGATGAGATTAACCTTCCTGGGGCTCAACAGCTTGTGACAGGGCTGATGGCAGGAAAGTGCTTTGCTTAAGACACTTTGGAGCTGCCAGGAGAACATGAGACCTGCAGCAACAGTGTGAGCAGGAGCTGACAGTGAATAGAGCCCAAGGAGAACAGGCCTGTCCAGCTCGGAGTCACCCAGAGATAATATTCTACATCTGAGTGTGAACTGAAAAAAAAGAGCCCTGCAACCCCAGGGAATACAGCAGCTTGAGGGAAAGGAGTCCTGTGATTCATTTTACTTTCCATAAGCATTCATGGTCTGGATCCAGTGCAGCCCCCAGACCCATCTCCCAGCACTGGAACAAGGCTGGGCCCCTCTGAGCACCCTCCATGACCACACAAGAGCTTGTGTGGCAGGGGGTCAGTGGCAGGGACCACCATCAGCTGGCTCTGCCTCCCAGCCTGACCAGCACAGCCCAGCAGAGCCCCCCCATGGCCCCGGGCACCACAGCCCCTGTGCCCTGCAGAGCAGCATCCCCAGCTCGGGGGCTGTGGGGAGCACGGGGAGGGGCTGCAGGAATGGCTGGTCAGGCCAGCACAGACGTGTTCCCCTGGGGAAAGGCTCTGTGGGGAGATGGGATGTGCCAGGAGAAGAGCAGGACAGGCTGTGTGTGTAGAGGAGCCAGGGAAAGAGGCTATCCTGTCCCTGGGGCTACAGGAGATGCCTGAGGAGCCCCAGGACTGATTCTCTCCTGCTGTCCTGGGGAGTGGGGCTGGCCCTGGGGCTGCAGGAGATGCCTGAGATGATGGTCTCCTGAACATTCTAGACACAAAGTCACTGTCCCTGATCTCCATTGCCTCCATTTCTTGTTGCAGGGCCAGACATGATTGTGCTGCTCTGTGGGGCTGGGGCTGGGGCAAGTGGATTGGTGAGACAGAGAGGGGCAGGACTGGGCCATGCCAGGGAGAGGGAAACCCCAGTGTTGAGCTGAAGTGTGTGAGTGTGCAGGGTGGGGGCTCTGCAAGGCTGAGGTGCCTCCAGCCCCGGGCAGTGGCAGCAGGAGCCCAGGGAGACACTGCACCTGCTGCCAGGAACTGTCTGTGTGTGTGCAAGGGAAGGACTCGTGTCTCTGAACAGCCCTGGGGGTGTGAGCAGGGCACGAGCCCAGCTCAGCTGTGGGCACCTGTCAGAGCCCTGACATTTCTGGGTGTGACTGCAGGAACAACCTCCCTGTCCCAGGGACATTCATCTCACCAGCCTTGAGCATGCCCATTGCAAATGTCCATGTCTCCTCCATCCCTCTCCTCTGCCTTTATGTCCTTTTCTTCCCACACCAGGAAACAGCCTGGGGGAATCTCCCCTGTGCAGTCAGAGAGGCTCTGTGAGCAGGAGTGACAGTGTTCTCCAGAAGGTGCATTTGTCCCCTTTGACATGGCCCAGAGCTCAGGACTGTGAAAACATTCCCAGGCACACACAGCTTGGAGAGATCTTGGAAGGCAAATTGGGACAGGAAGAACAGAAGAGACAAAATTAGGGATATGAAACCATCCCAAAGAAGTTCAGTAGCTCCTCTGAGCAATGTTTCTGCATTCAAACACTGGTAGGAAATGTACTCTGATAAATAGCTGAACAAATATTTTCACATAAACAGTGAGTGAATCAGATTAATAGAACAAGTGTGTGGTGTTGTCAGTAAAAAGAAAATTATGAAAAAATCTTGAAATTAAAAGTAAACAGCACATCATAATGATAGGCAAGGAAGACTTCAACAATTACCAGGATTTCTTGTCTGCAGAGGTTTTAACTACCTCCTAAAACCCACACTCCTGGCTTCAGGCCATGACTTCCCAGAGCAGTCACAGAGTTGGCCACTGCCCCAGAGATGCCCCAGGGCAGCTCAAGGACCCAAGTGTGAAAAGTCCCCCAGAGTGTCTGTGAGCCCTTCTGGAACAGGAGCTGCTGGGCAGGAAGGACCAGCTGGGGAGGGGCAGGGAATCCCCCCCTGCAGCACTGCTGGCCAGGCTGAGGAGGGTCCTCTCCAGCACAGCAGAACATCCTGTCCCCTTGGGGGCTGGGCTGTCAGGTGTGTTCCCAGAACTGACTGGCCAAGCTGGGCAGGCAGATGCTCAGGGATCATGAAGGGTGTCACAAAGCTGAGCCCATCCAGCTGAAGGATTTGGGGGGGTCAGAAGGAACTGGGACAAAAGGGATGGGATATTTGGGGGAAGGGAGGGGGGCTTGGCCAACAGAGAGGAAAGATTTTGGTGAGGTAAAACCAAGTTTAGATAATGCTGAGGGTGTTGAAACACTGACTGTGCAAACACTCCTGATGGAGCTTTACCTATAATTTGTGTACCATTGCAACTTCTGTGAGGATAACTTGATACTCCTCATTTCACCCCCAGCAATCTTCTCTCAGGAACCAAAGGGACCCTGGGACACTGTGGAATGCCTTGGAACCAAGGGGCCATTCTGACACTTGGGAACCTCATGGAATCAAAGTTCCACTGTGACCCTGCAGGACCTCAAGGAAACAGAAGCCCATTGTGACCCTGTGGAGCCTCATGGAATCCAGGGATCATTGTGACACTACAGGGCCTCATGAACTGCAAGGAACCCTGGGACACTGCAGAAATTCATGGAATCAAGGGGGCATTATGACACTGCAGGGTCTCATGGATTCAAAGGAATCCTGGAACATTCTGGAATCTGATGGAATCATCTTGCAATTGTAACAGTACAGAAACTGATGGAACCAAGGGGCAATTTTGACCTTTCAGGGCCTCATGGAACAAAAGGGACCCTGGCACACTGTGGAAACTCATGGAAACAAGGGGCCACTGGGACACTGCAGGGCCTGAAGGAACCAAAGGTATCCTGGGACACTGCAGAGCTCACGGAACCAAAGGGTTCATTGTGACATGTGGGGCCACTTGGAACAAAAGGGGTCTTGAGACAGTTTTTAACTTCATAGAATCAAGGGGTCATTGTCACACTGTGGAACCTCAGGGAACCAGGATGTCACCTGGACACTGCAGGGCCTCACAGAACTAAAGGAATCCTGGGACAGCACTGAACACTGTGGAAATATTTTGGGTCTGGCTGAGGTGGAGCTCATTTCCCCACAGCAGCCCTCCCAGTGCTGGGCTTTGTGTTGGGAGCTGGAAAGGTGCTGAGAACACACCAATGTTTTGGCTACTGCTGTGCAGGGCTGGCACAGCCCCAGCACTGCAACGTTCCTTCCCCAACTGAGAGCAAGGTCCTGGGAAGGGACACAGCCTGGCCAGCTGAGCCAGAGTGACCAGAGGGATATTCCAGTCCATGGGATGTCAGCTCAGATATAAAAGCTGAGGAAAGGAGGAGGAAGGGGGGCATTCATTCTTTCCAATGTTTGCCTGCTGAGCAGCTGCTCCGTGTGCTGAAGCCTGGCTTGCTGGGACATGGCCAGACATCACTGATGATGGAGAGTAGAGAATAAATCTTGTCATTTTCCTCTTTGTTTGTGTGCAGACTTTGGCTTTTGCTTTAGTAAAGTGCCTTATCCAAACCTACCAGTCATTTTCCATGTAATTGTCTCTCTCCTGTCCATCTGGGAAGGGCAGTGATAGAGCAGCTTGATGGGCAGCCTGTAATTTTCCCCATTATCATTTTGCTCTTTTTAAAGATGGGCTTGGCATCTGCCTTTTCCAAGGACCCCAGAACCTCTCAGATTGCTCTGGCCCTTTTGAGAGCACAGCCCAGAATCCCAGGCAAGGGTGATGCAGCAGTTCAGGAGCACTTGCAGCGAACTGTCCAAGACCACTGAGATGGATCTCACTGGGCCAGTGGAGTTTGTTCCTGGAGTCACTCACAGAAATGTCGAGGTCCAGCAAGGCATCGACCTCTGAACTGGGATTGTGGGATTCTCATGCACCCAGGGGTGATCAGAGAGTCTTTCCCTTTTACACCCATGGGGAGATCATTGCAGGAGTCACAGTCTCTCCCTGGGCTCTCACTGCCACTGCTGGGGGCTGGAGGCACCTCAGCCCTGTTGGGTGTCACCTGCTCTGCCCCTCTCTGAGATGCCCCACGGCCTGAGGGATGGACACAGGGGGAGCTCTGTGCTCAGAAGCACATCCCAGTGCTGCATCCTGGGGGTTTTCCAGGGGATGTGGGGCCCAGAGTGAAGTGACCTCGAGACACTGTGTGTCCCACAGCCCTTCCCAGCACCTCCAGGATTAGCTGATGGTCTTTGTGTTCTCTTGGGTTCATCTCCCCCCCACACACACTGTGCATGCTGAAGTCTCCTCTGTACAATTGCAGCATGGCCTTGTGAACTGCTCATTTGGTGTCCTCATCGAGGGACAAACAACCTGTCAGTGGTGGGTGAGAGGCCAGTGCTGGGAATGGTGTTTGCAGGGGGTGATCTGTGACAATTGCCCTGGGGCCCCTTGCCCAGGGTGTCCAGGAAACAAAGACAAAGCCCAGACCCTGCTCTGCTGCTCCTTCAGGTGTGTCCCTGGAGGCCTGGCTGTGGAAGGGACACTGCTGTGCCCTCTCCTGCTCTCACACACTTTGGCTCTTCACTGTGCTTTTCTGCAACAGGGCAGTTTCCTGGGGCTTGACAGCCTATGAGAAGACACCAGTTCCTTACAGCCCCAGGGCTTGTCACCTCCTCACCCACTCCACAGAGCTGTGGAGGTGTCCTACTGCTCTCCTGCACTCCCCATTCCACACCCCACATCACTCTGCTCCAGGAGCATCCTGTGAGGAACCAGAGATGGGTGGCAGGGCTTGGCTGTCCTGCTTGGCAAAGTCCATCAGGCACTTTCACAGCCACATTCCACAGTCCATTTTCCACCTGTAACCAGTAACTCTGAGCTGCTGCTTCCCCAGCCCCAGGGAGGGTCTTTTTGTCTGCTCATTCCCTCCGGGGTCTCTTTTCAGTCACGGCCTCAGTGGGGCTTGCTGACACTCTCAGGAACTTGAAGGTTTGATGATGAATTTTGCTTTATGAGAGTTTTTTTCAGTTTTCAAATCTTCAGTTCAGGAATTCAGTGCCAGAGTGCTCATTAACATTCAAAACATCCTAACAAGACAAGCCTTTGGGAATAATTTATATTAAGGCTTCAATTCTTTTATGCTTCATATAGACAGATACCAGAAGTGAATTCAAAGTGAGTTAGTACAGTGACAAAAAATGAAGAAATACAGTTTTTGTCCCATTTCCTTTTTCCTGTTTATACACTGAGAGCAGCAAACCCTAATTGATATTGTTCCCAAGCACCAGGGATGGTCTCCTTGTCTGCTCTTTCCCTTCATGGTCTCTTTTCACTGATGGCATTTTAACAAAACAAACCCCAGGGAATAATTTACTCTTACATTTTCAAATCTTCTGTGGTCAATTACAGAGATCTCAGAAATGCATTCAAAGTGAACATCTTATACTTTAAAAACAAAAACAGAAGCAAAAATCTGTCTTTTGCGTAGCCTGTTTATTTTTGCCTGTTTATACATTATTATCAGCAATTCCCTATTGATATTGACCCAGAGCATCTCCTAATTCAGTGTGAAGAGATATGAAAATCAAGACCCTTTTTGTCTGACAATCCATCAGACTTTATCCCTAATCCCCACCCCACCACTTCCCTCATCACATCCCTGGCACTCAAAGCAGCCTTGTGCAATCTGAGCTTCCTCCACTAAAGGCTGGACCTGCAGGTTTCAGCTCCTGGGCACCAACTCCCACCTGCTGTACTTGGAGAAAGAGCTGCAGGAGACACACAGGGATGTTCATGTATTGTCAGCAAACAAAAGCAAAGGAAGGCACAGCTCAAAAATAGAAGAAATTCCTCTGCTGTATTTTAAGTTCACATTACTGATGTCCACTTTCCACAGCAGGCAATTTTAGACCAATGGAAAACATGTTATGTGTCAGGCACAGATCTAAAGGTCCCTCCAAGCGCTCCCTACCCCAATTCTGTCCATTTTGCTCTTTGCACAAAGTGAGTCACACACTGAAGTCAGAAGTTCCCTTGATCCAGAGCAGGAGGAAAAGAGAGAAAGTGAATGAATTACTTTGTTGTGCAGAGCTAAATCTCCACTAATCCAAATATTTTGGGGTTACAGGAATTTTATTGGGCATGTTCTGCAGCATTTGTTCAGATGACAACAGGTTAGGTGGGATTGTTGATCTGCTGGAGTCCAAGAAGGCTCTGCAGAGGGGTCTGGACAGGCTTGATTTATGGGCCCAGGCCAACCGGATGAGGTTCAGCAATGCCAAGTGCTGGGTCCTGCCCTGGAGTCACAACCACTCCAAATCCCTGGTCATGCCCTGTAACTGTTCTCCACATCCTGTCCTGTGTCCTTAATCCCTCCATTTCAAGGAACGTTTTGGAATAAGGGAGCTTTGTACTCTGGGTATGGAGGGAGATCCAAGTGTCACTGGAGTAGGAACTCATCAGGTTTGTGCTCTTTAGGGGTTGAGGAACTGGTGACACTTAGAGACACAGAAAATCTCCCTTCATTGCCCACAGTACAAATTAAACAGGATACAATTTTTAAACTCCGCAGCTCTTTGTGCATCTTTCCTCAGCCACAGCAACCAGGATAAGCCCCGTCCTTGCTGTGCTGGTCCCACAGCCCAGGGTGCTCCTGGCCTCCCTTGCTGCCAGGGCACACGGCTGCCTCCTGCCCAGCTCCTGCCCACCCACAGCTGCCTTACAGGGCTGCTCCCAGCCAGGCAGCTCCCAGCCTGTGCCATGGCCAGGGCAGTGCCCTGCAGGGGCACACACTGCCATGTGTCCCTCTGCCATTGCAGGAGGTTCCTGCCAAGACGGGCTCTCCTCCTCCCTGAAGCTTTCCCTGAGCACAGAGGCCTGAGAGACCTTTCCAGTCAAGACTCAGGCAGAGAAGCCATGGAGTCCCTCAGCCCCACAGCAGTGTCTGCTGGAATTAAATCCCCCTCCCCATCCCACAGCAGCCCTGCATTTCCCTCCTTCAGCCTTGGTCTCCAGCACAGCCACTGAGGCTCTTTTGGCTCTTGACTTTTCCTGCAGCCACCAACTCCAGGGGAGCTTTGCCTTCCCCACAGTCCAACGTTCACAACACAGGCCATGCCCAGGAATTCCTTGTCTGTGCCTGGCCTTGCTGTCAACCCCTGGCAGAGATTCCATGGCCCCTTTGTGCCCCACTGCCCCACAGCTGGTCCCACAGCTCCCTGTGCAGCCCAAACCCAGGCCAGGAGCATCCATGGTGGGGAATGGCCCCTCTGATGCGATGCCCAGGGCAGTCCTTGGCCTTGGTGACAGAAGACTGGGTGGCTAATTAGCTATGATAAAATTAATACTTACTTCTTTTTTATAACAGTGAAGTTACAAGGAGAAAAAAAAGGAAAATTGTATAAGAGGAGAGACTTGGTCTCTCATGAAATGCACTGGGTGTCACTGACAGAGCAAAGCAGGCAGTCTCTTCCTGCTGAAAAGCATCCAGTCATCATTTTCCTCACAGCATCCTTCAGCTCCTGGTTCCTCAGGCTGTAAATGAGGGGGTTTAGTACTGGAGGCACCACCGAGTACAGAACTGCCACCACCAGATCCAGGGATGGGGAGGACATGGAGGGAGGCTTCAGGTAGGAAAACATACCAGTGCTGACAAACAGGGAGACCACGGCCAGGTGAGGGAGGCACGTGGAAAAGGCTTTGTGCCGTCCCTGCTCAGAGGGGATCCTCAGCACAGCCCTGAAGATCTGCACATAGGAGAAAACCATGAAAATGAAACATCCCATAAATAAAAGAACACTAGCCACAAGAAGCCCAAGTTCCCTGAGGTAGGAGTGTGAGCAGGAGAGCTTGAGGATGTGGGAGATTTCACAGAAGAACTGGCCCAGAGCATTGCCCTGGCACAGGGGCAGGGAAAATGTATTGGCTGTGTGCAGCAGAGCATTGAGAAAGCCACTGGCCCAGGCAGCTGCTGCCATGTGGGCACAAGCTCTGCTGCCCAGGAGGGTCCCGTAGTGCAGGGGTTTGCAGATGGCAACGTAGCGGTCGTAGCACATGATGGTGAGGAGGGAAAACTCTGTCGACATGGAAAAGGAAAAGGAAAAGACTTGTGTGACACATCCTGCATAGGAGATGGTTGTGGTGTCCCAGAGGGAGTTGTGAATGGCTTTGGGGACAGTGGTGTAGATCCAGCCCAGGTCTGTGAGGGACAGGTTGAGCAGGAAGAAGTGCATGGGGGTGTGCAGGTGGTGGTCGCAGGCTATGGCGCTGATGATGAGGCCGTTGCCCAGGAGGGCAGCCAGGGAGATGCCCAGGAAGAGCCACAAGTGCAGGAGCTGCAGCTGCCGCGTGTCTGCCAATGACAGGAGGAGGAACTGGCTGATGGAGCTGCTGTTGGGCATTTGCTGCCTCTGGATGTGGGGCACTGTCCAAAGAGGAAATAAGAGTGACAAGTCAGGGGAGAGGGTTCTGAATGCCGCCAGACACTGTTAAAAGCAGACAAAGCCATCACAGGCCACTAAATATCTCAGCCTGTCTCAAAGTCCCAAGATCCCAAGGATACACATGGCTCATATCACCAACCCAACAATATTTCCTGGGATGGGCACAGCATCTCTGCTCCTCTCCACTGGGGATTTCAGATAACATAATTGTGCCATGAGGATTATTTGCATTCTTGAGGGCAGCTCCCATCTTGGAAGGACACCTCAGAAGAGACACAAATGTCCTAACAAAGGAGATTGATTCTGGGAAAAACACCTCATTCTCCAGGCCCACAGACTTCCCTGCCTATAGCCCCACTGGTCACAGGAAAATTGGAATGTCTCATTCCCAGGGAGAAAATTTTGAGGGGGATCACAGGATCAGTGATTGAGTCTGTAGTTCGAACTCTCCTTCCCTGTAAGCCTGACTGAGAGAACAAGGAAAGAACCTCAGTAACAAGGGCAAGTTAAGAAACCAGGAAATACACAGGGAAGGTCCAGTGGGGAGAGACCAGGGTGGAGCTCACTGGAAACTCAGGGCAGCATCACCCTGAGCCAGCTGTGCCACCTCCCAGATACCAGCAGTGCCAGGTAGTTGTTCTCAGCACCTGTTCAGCTCCTCAGAGTTCCCTCTGCTATTCAAACCACACGGTATGTGGCTTGAGAGCTTGATAGAAATCCCTCTTTTCACCTTGTCCTTGAAGTATCCCCTGGAAAATATCCTGCAGTGCTCTGGTTCTGTAAGCAGTCCTTAACTATGAAACTCTCACTTGATAGCAGAGGAAACCTGTCCTGCCCTGCCCTGCCCTGCCCTGCCAGGGTTTGCTCTTTCCACCCACAGCCTCTCCCCCAGCATTGAGGGAGCTCCCCAGACCAGCTGAGAGCTGCCCCTGGCAGGTGGCAGAGCTTCTGCCATGGCACAGCACCCTGGGGTGCAGGACCCTGCTCTGCAGGACAGTTTGGGCAAGCCTGGGTGGCACAGCCAGGGTTCAAACCCTACAGCCATCCCTGGGAGGCGGGAACCCTGTTGGGATGTCCCTGGGATGGTGCAGCAGAGAGTTCCTGCTTTGCAGCACGTCCTCCTCTTCAGCACCAGAGACACTGTGATATCCCACATTAGAGACCCCCCAGGCTGTGGGATGTGCCAGCGTTGGGAGATCTTCCCACAAACTGCACATACATTGCCCTTCATGCAGACTTACCTTCTGAAAGCCTGGAAAGATTCCTCTTCTGTGGATCTTCCTCTCAACTTTCCTCACATCCCAGACTGTAACCTCTCTCTGCCCTGCTTTTCTGCCCTCGGTGTGTGCAGGCAGTGCCCTGAGCCCTGCTGGGCTGTGCACAGGAGCTGCTCCTGGGCAGAGCTGTCTCTCTGCAGCGCTGCCCGCTTGCCAGGAGCTCCCTGTGTGCCAGGAGCCCGGCCCAGCTCAGCAGCACAGCAACAGCCCAGGGCATTTAATGGCCCTCTGGGGGGGTTGGTGCCGAGTCCCTGAACATCAGACCCTGAGGAAAGGTGCAGGAACCTCTTGAGAAAGCAAAGTCTGAATCAAACTTTAAAGTTTCTTTTGTAGTTAATGGGTCCCTCTGAGGGACATAACTGAGAAAGTGTCCCCAGATTCCAGTTAGAAAACAAAGAGACAATGATGACAAACATGGACTAGGAAAGAAAGGTCACTCTTATACTGAGGAAAGTAAGAAGCATTTCATTAACCCAAAGGTCACAGCCATGACCCCCAGCCCTGGGAAGGGAGATCCTGTCCCTCCCTCATTCCTCAGGACTCTTCCTGGGGCACTGGTATGTGGGATGTGCCGTGCCAGGGGCAGGAGGATGGGGTGGCACCTCCCAGGCTGCTGAGCAGGGACAAGGAGGCAATGAGGCCCCAGGGCTGCAAGGCTCACTTGTCTCCTCATGCCATCAGGGGCACACACAGCAGCCATGGCCAAAGGCCTGCACAACTTGGCTCTCTTGGGGCCTTTCAGCTTCTGCACATCCCTGTCTCCTCTCCAGCCCAGGCTGTCCTACGGTGTCCATGCCCTGCCCCTTTCCCTGCAGGCTGTTGGCATCCCCCGGCTGCCCCACCTCGCTGGCCCCTTCCTGCACTGACATCTCTCCCTCCTCCCTGGCTCTGCCTTGGCACACAAAGCCTTGGACTGATCCAGACTTTTTCAAGGGGTTGTGTTGCACCACAGCACTGCCCTTGGGCAGAAATTCCTTTCTCCTTGTGTGCAGTCTGGACCTCCCCACTTTCCCTTCAAGGCCTCTCAGGCTTCTCCGGTTCTTTCCTCAGTCTCCACACCACTGGGCCCAGGGCTTGGAGGCTTCCAAACCCCTTCATACGATATCTCTGGTATTTAGCCATGAAAATGTTGTGCTCTTAGTGCAGGAGAGACACAGTGACACTTTTTGCCAAAGGTTGTATTGGCAGAACAAGGCACAGGATCTGGAACTGAATGAGGGGAGATTTCCATTGGATGTCAGGAAGAAATATTTTGTGCTGAGGGTGGCAGGAACCTGGGCCAGGTTACAGAGTAAGTGGAAACCCCATTCCTGGAGCTGCCCAAGGTTTGGAATTTTGTACAACCTAAACTTGTGGAAGGTGTCCCTGAGTAATTGAAGTGCACTTGGACTAGTGGCTATTTTAGGTCTCTGCCAACCTAAACAGTTTATTATTCTTTTATTCTTATATTCCCAACTCCTTCTCCACAGGGTTGCAAATACCGACATGCACCATGTTGGCATTTTAATGTGACCTAATCCCCAACATTTTATGAAAATGGAAAAACAGTCCTTTTAGGGACATGAATTTCAATGACGTTGGAGGAACCTTTCAAACCTCAAAAGTTACAAAGGAACTAATAGAGATTTCCAACATCTCTGCATGAAAGGCTCCCCAAGTGATCAGTGACAGTCCCCCAGGATGGCCTTGCAGCTGAGGTTGGGGGTTTTCTCACTCAGGTCCAGAGACTAAGGATGGGCAGCCAGAAAGTGCATTTAGGGACAGTGTAAGACTTGCCATGGGGTGTCTAGGAAATGAATGAAGTGATATGTGGAGGAACAGGCATGAGAAAATAGAGAGAAAAGGGTATGAAAGGAGAAGAGCATGTGCAAGCAAGTGACTGGTCAGTGCCTTTCCCTTGCCATGTCCTGCAACTGATCCCACAATCTTTCCCATTTTCTTAATCCCTCCATTGCTAAGAAATCTCTGGGACAAGGGATCTCTGTGCTGTGAGTGTGGGGGGTGATCCAAGTGCCAACCTCTACAGTGGGAGCCACAAACCATCAGGTCTTGAGTCTTTTGAGGGTTCAGACACTGCTGAGAAAGATGTGTGTGCACAGAACACTGGTGGGGGTGGGGGTGGGTGGAACCACCAGGGAACATCAAACTAGAGTAACCAGTGATTGGCAGAGGCCTGGGAGCCGCTGTCTGAGATCATCTTCTGAGGGATCCACATTGTCTGGGTGTCTCTGGAGCTCCACATCTTCTCCTGACATGGCAGAGCACACAAACAGCCCATCCTTGTCTCCCTTTCCCCACTCACTGTGCTTTGATTTGGCTCAGAAACCTCCCAGGGTCCCTTCCAGGATGAGTCCCTGTGCATTTCCCTCCCTCGTGGACCTTCCCTTCCTGATGCAGCATCTGTGGGGCAGCAGAGCTGGGTCAGTGCAGGGCCAGGGCTGGCTGTGACAGGGGCCATGAAGCCACTGCCAGGAGGTGACAGGAAGGACAGTTTGCAAAGAAAAAATTTAGATGTGGGGACTTTGTTTTTTGAGGAAAGGAAGGCTTGTCTGAAGCTGGCAAGTGAAGAGGATGAAAGACAAGGGGTGTTGAGGGAAACAGGGAATGCTTATCCTGGAGATGAGGAAAAGACTTTTTCCCCAGTTTCAGGGCCAGTGCAGAGCAGGGTGGCCACAAGCCCAGGCTGCCTTCCCGCCTGCCAGGGTTGGTGGGGCTGTGTGACAGAGCTGCCCCCAGAATCAGAACCTGGGGGGCTCTCCCACCTCCCCCACTCCTTCAGCTCTCCAAGGATGGCAATTTTTGTTGTGTGGGTTCCCTGATGTGCTGGATGACCTCACAATGCTCCCTGGCCAGAATGTCTCCTGAGGGCCACCCAGGCTGCTGCAGTGGAAGTGACCTCACAACCATCACATTCCAGTCATATCCCCCATGCCTGGCCTCCCCTTTTCTCTGCCCCTGTCTTGTCTCTGATTATATTGTAGGAATGGTTTTAATTAGCCTTTTAATGAACTGCTTGAATTAATGACAAGTTGTGTGTTGGGGCTTAAATCACTTTTAGCCAGCACTCAGCAGAATTTAACCAAAGCTGCCATTGTGAGAACAGAGCTTGGGAAAAGCCTCCCTGAGTGGTCTGAGGCACAACCCATTGCCTTCTGCACCCACAGCACAAGAAATATCAGCTGCCCTTTGTGCCAATGGATCTGCAGTATCTGGAAGGGAAGAACTCTTGTCAGAAATGGACTTGTGAAGAAGATGAAAAAGCTTGCCCAAATGCCTTAAAAACAGAAGTTTTACTGTTGTATAAATGCATGTCACAACATGGATTCTTTTGTTCTCTTTTGCCTTGTCACTGTCCTTTTCCCAAAATCCCACAATATAACTGTTACCTCGCCTCTCAGGAATGCATGTAGTGTCCTAGAGGAAGCTTCAAGTTTTCTTATTGGTTCTTATTTACTCTTTTCTCTTGGTTGTTAACCCTGGATTTCTATTGGTAATAGTCCAAATCCGCCCTTGCTCACTATTGGTGGTATTTTGAGTCCCCCAAAACCTTTATATACCCCTACCCTTTATCAATAAACTCTCTCTCTCCTTCCTCTCCTGTGGTCTCTGTGTGGCTCTTTTTGGGCTCCTTGGAGACCTCGTGGTGGGGGACAGAGTGGGAGCACATCCCCTCCAGGTAACAGGCTGACTCCCAGGGCCTGGAGTCCCTCTCAGCCATTGCATCCCTTTCTATGGGGCTGGACCTGGTGGGTCTTTCTGCAATACTGCCTTTAATTTCCCTTTTGGAAGGTGTATATTTTCCCCTGTTGGGAGAGGTTTGGCCTCAAGCCTCTATGCACAACACACCATCCAGGAGCTGACAGGCTGGCCAAGGTCACTGCAACCTTGAGCCAGCCATGAGGCAGGTAAACAACCTCGAAGCCCAGGAAAAGCACAGCCTCGGTGGCACCAGCCCCGTGCTGCCTCCTCGTGCACACAGCCCTCCCACCAATCAGAGCAGCCTGCCGCCTCGAGGACAGAGCCTCTTGCCCTACCCCAAGCTGTTATTGTCCACATGTTCACCCCAAGAAGTTATATTAACCCACTAATTCCCTAATGCAGTTGAAGGTTCCTGCTGCTATTACTTGGTGTACGGCTCTATCTCTATGAGAACACGCACGTGCAACCAGAAGCCCGAACCCGGGGTCGCGTCGGGGTGGGTGGCGAGGGCACGCAAAGCCTCTCACAACGCCAACCTTCCCCAACATTCTCCAGCTGGGTCAAGATGTTGGGGTCTGTCACAGCTGCCTGAAATAACTCAGAATCATAGAGTGTCCTGAGTTTCAGGGACCTTAAAAGATCACCTGGGTACAACCTCAGTGACATGGACATGCACAACTTCCACTAGACTAAGTTGCCAAGAGCTCTGCCCAGCCTGGTCTTGAACACTAGAGATGGAGCAGCCACAGCTTCTCTGGGAAACCTGTGCCAGACTCTCAGCACCCTCACAGGGAAGAATTTCTTCCTAATACCTCATCTAAACTTATCCTCTGTCAGTGTGAAGCCATTGCCTATTTTCCTGTCACTCCAGGCCCTGGTAAAATGTCTCTCTCTCCATCTTTCTTGTTGTCTTGTTTCAGGTTCTGGAAGGTCACATTCAGGTCACCCCAAAGGTTCTCTTCTCCCAGCCGAACAATCCCAGCTCTCCCAGCCTTTCCTCACAGCAGAGCTGCTCCATCCCTCTGATCATCCTGGTGCTTCATCTGGACTCACTCCAACAGGTCCAAGTCCTTCCTGTGCTGGGACCCACAGCTGGATACAGCACTGCAGGTGGGGTCTCACCTGAGAGGGCAGAGGGGCTGAATCCCCCTCCCCTGCTGCACAGGCTGCTTTGGAGACAGCCCAGGACACCACTGGTCACCACTTGCCTGGGTGACCAAAGATCCAGTAACACATCCCCCCTGGAAAGGCCTCCTGACCTGGGTCAGGAAGTTTCCCCCCATGCATTCCAGGAGTCTCCTGCAGTGTCCAGAACCCTCCATGTTGCTTTCCAAGGAGGTGTTCAGAGGATTGAATTCCCTCAGCAGGACAAGGGCCTGTGAGCTCAATGCCTCCTGTGAGCTCCAGGTGAGACCATTCCCACCTATTTCATTCCTAAACCAGAGTCACACATCCTGTACCCTGGAGGGGATGGAAAGGAAAAGTGATTTGATGATTTAGGGAGTCTTACAGGAAGCCACTGTAACAGATGTGTGAGATGAGTGCAAAGCTGATCATCCAAACCCCAGGGGTGTCACTGACACTGGTCACTGCTCCCCTGTGTCAGGTGAGAGAGCTCCACCTCAGAAACCTCAGGGAACTCCTTGTATGAGATGGGGCAGGGGCAGTGCTGGGCAGGAAAGGTTCAACTGGGTCCTGGGAACATTTCTAGGCAGAAATGTATCCAAAAACCATCCAGAGGGAAACAAATGTTAAGCTCTTAATATTCTTTTTAGTTCTCCTCCTTGTGTTACAGGGACACAAATACCTGATGCTCTTATGTAGGTTCCCTGGACCCTCTGCCCAAGATCCATCTGCAGCTCCAAAGGGCTCCTCATGTCCTGCAGGTCCTCTGTGACAGCTGCCAGTGCCAGGGAAGGACCTCAAATAAACCTGAGCCTCCAGTGGCACTGGGTACTGATGGTCAGTCAGTGCAGCTCAGCCTGAAACCCAAACAGTGTTCTTCAATATCTTGATTTTTCAGTAACCTCTTTCTATCAATTGAAATGATTCAATACTTTCAATGAAATGTCAATACAATTTCTGCCATGTCAGAATGAGAATTTTCAGGATGTGTGTTGATTGCAGGAGAGGATTTATCAGAATCATAGAGGTGATGAGTCATTGCATCAGAGAATCACTTGGATTGGAAAAGCCCTCCAAGGTCACCCAGTCCAACCATAACCCAGCACTGCCAAGTCCACCAATGTCCCCAGGTCCACATCCCAGGTCCCTGGGAGTGTTTCACTGACAACAAGGAGAATTTTGGGTGGACACCTTTACACACACAGATATTGTTGTGTTCACACATCTCTGCCTGTGTTTGTGTGTGTGAATTGACTGTGATGTGAATGTTGTTATTGTGAATCTGTAACTGAGTCACTGTTGAGATTGCAGCAAATTCTGTGTAATCCCTTGATAACTGTTACATTGGTCAATGATTAAGTGCTATTAATCCCTTTTCCCCCTTTTGTATGCAAACCCTTTGCTTTCTGACCCTCTTCCGTCCCAAGTCTCTGTGTAAATCATCCCCTTTCCTTCAAAAATATATGGGCTTTTTGAGGTTCACTTTGAACTTTTCCTTCTTACTTAAACTACCAAACTCCAATTACTACAGGTCTTTAAGAGTTGAAGACAAATAAAGGAAGAGAAATATTTTTTTCTTCTGTGTTTTAATGAGCCCCACTGTGTATTTGGAGATGAGTCCATGATTCTCAGGAAGTGAGAGAAGATTGAAAAAGTGACTCAAGAAGTTGTTGTAGTTTGGGATTATTATGTAAATTCTCTCCCCTGCCACTAACTGCCCATGCCAGCAGTTAACAAAAGAAGCAGTTAACTACTGATCACTTGAATCGGGGCAGGTTTGTCTCTTTTGTTTTTTGGGGACATCTTTCTTTTCTTAGCTCGGTGGAAGGCAGGAGCGGTGGCTGCCGAGGAGAGAAGTGGCTCTGCTGTCACTGCTGGGGCTTCTGGCTGAGCTGCTGCTTTTCTCCTCGCCGTGGCTGTTTCTCCCGGTTTCTGCGTCTGGGATCCCGGCCTCTGTTGCAGTCTGACCACCGCCTGCACTGACCACCGCCTGCACCATCACAGCCTGCCCGCCCTGGCTGGGGCAGTGACCCAAGGAGAGAGAGAGGTTTGCTGCTGCTTTTGCAGGACACGTGGTGGTTCCCCACTTTCATCTTTCTTTTTCCTTCATCTGGGACAAGAGACACAGAGTTCATCTGAGAGCTAACCACTCGTCTGTCTCGCTGGAGAGGGACTGGGAACTACTGGGAACTCACTGCGCAGCCAGCCGGACTGACATTTGACACTGCTTAAGTATAACTTTCCTCCTGGAGGAAAACCTGCTGGGTTTTGGTTTTGTTTTTTTTTTCTTTCTCTTGTGGTGTTGGGGAAGCGGTTTGCATTAGTCTGTTTATATATAGCAGTTAAGAACAGTTATCCTTCTGTTAAAATTCCTTTTTTCTTAAATTTGATAAAGAGTGGCGTGATTATTGTAGAGAAGGCCCCTCCCCCGCTTGTGAGTAAACATTTTGGTTTTTTTCTCTTCAAACCAAGACAATTCACCATCCCTGGAGGTTTTTAAACTGAGCTTGGCCGTGGCACTGAGTGCCATGATCTGGTAAAGGGACTGGAGGTGGACCAAGGATTGGACTTGATGATCTGGGAGGTCTTTTCCAGCCCAATGGATTCTATGATTCTGTGATTCCATGATTCTATGAAAATGCCTTGAGCAAAACAATGCAGCCAAATTGCCTCTGGGAAAATGTTTCAGCCAAATTGCCTTGGGCAAAACACTTTGGCCAAAACACCTCAGCCAAAAGGCCTCAGAGGAGAAGCCTCAGTCAAAAGGCTCAGGGTGCCTCCAGGCCCCATTTTCTCTCCTGTTCTTCAGGACATCTCTGGTGCCCAGGCTGTGTCCCAGAGCCCTGTGCTCACACAGCCCAGCGCACTCCCAGGACACCCCTTGCCCTTCCCACACTGCACAGCCCGGCCTCTGCCCTTCAGTGACATTAAATGCATACAGTTCACTCAAGCTTAACAGAAACCATGTTTTCCATTGTCTCTTCTCTTTGTTCCTCCAACCAGACAGATCTTTTCCCCACTCAGCATCTCTGCCAGCCCTACTCCGCTCAGGACCCTCCCCAGACCTTCCCGGCCCCTCTGCAGGCCCTGGAGCTGCCCCAGGGCTGGCTGAGTGGCGGGGCCAGGCTGGAGGAGCCCTGGGGGGCTGTGGCAGGGCTGTGCTGCAGCCTCTGGCAGGGCTGAGGGCTGAAGGGGGCAGGATGGCACCCAGGGGGTACAGCTCCAAGGGCCAGGCTCCTGGGCATGACAGGAGCTGTCGTCTTGTGGCACAGCCCAGCTCTGGGGCCACACTTGCCACGGGAGGTGCCAGGAGCTGCAGGGCTGCTGCTCTTGCCTTGCAGTGTCTCTGGCACACAGTCAGAGCAAGGAAGACCCCAAAACAGCAAAGGATGGTGGGACAGCTCCTCTCTGACAGCCCCAGAGGGGCCGTGGAGCCGCTGCCCCGGGGAGCTCGCTCAGGCACCTTCAGAGCCTGCTCTGCCCTGGGGGCAAATGGTGTGGGCAAATGGGAGAAGTGGGGGCAGGACAGGAGAGATGGGCTTGAGGCAAAGGGTCTCCACGGCCCTCCAGAGCCCCCCATGGCCTCCCAAGCCCTCCAAGAGCACCCCAAAATCCCTCCCAAATCCCCCATAGCCCCCCAAGCCCTCCATGGCTCCCAAATCCCCCCATAGCCCCCAAGAGCCCCCTAAAGCCCCCCACGGTCCCCAAAGCGCCCAAGAGCCTCCCAAAGCCCCTCAACACCCCACAAGGGACCCCAAAGTCCCCCATGGCCCCCCAGAGCACCCCAAAGTCCCCAAAGTCCCCCATGGCCCCCCAAGCCCCCCCAGAGACCCCCAAAGCCCCCATGGCCCCCCAGAGACCCCCAAAGTCCTCAAAGCCCCCCATGGCTCTCAAAGCCCCCTCAGAGGCCCCAAAGCCCGCCTAGAGCCCTCTATGGCCCCCAAAGCCTCCCCAGAGCCCCCCAAAGCCCTCCAAGGTCCCCCAAAGCCCCCCATGACCCCCCAGATCCCCCCATGGCCCCCCAAGCCCCCCAAGGTCCCCCCAAGCCCCCCATGCCCCCGCAGCATCGTGCTGGTGGAGTCTATCCCTGAGGGATTGTCCTTCGGTAACGGGTCTGCCCCAAACCCCTCAGTGTTCAACACGTGGATGGAGCTCCTGGGAGGGGCCACCACCAACCTGGACATTGCCTCCTTCTATTGGACACTGACCAATGAGGACTGTCAGACACATGAGCCCTTGGCTGCCCTGGTGAGGCCCCGCCCTCTTGGGCCCTGCCCTGTCCAGCTGGGACCAGCCAGGGCCAGTTGGGACCAGTTTTGAGCATTGCTATCCAGTTAACCACTTCTAACTACTCTGGACAGGTTTTAATCCCTTTTGACCACTTTTGAGCATTTGTAGGTATTTTTAACCAGTTAAGCACTTTTAACCATTTGGGGCTATTTTTAAATCACTTTGGACCATTTTTGACCATTTGGAACCATTTTTAACCAGTAAATCACTTTGAACAATTTTGGACTAGTTTTAAACACTTTTGAGCGTTTTTAGCATTTGTAAGCCCCGCCCCTCCTGGCCCAAGCCTGGATACCCCCTGGGATCCACTGGGATTTGTAATAATTTTTAACCAGTTAACCACTTTAAAGCATTCTGGACTATTTTTAATCCCTTTTGTGACCATTTTTGACCATTTCAAATCCATTTGGGGTCCTTTGAACCACTTTCACTCTTGACGGCCTTGAACCGTCCTTGACCAGTTCATACCATCTTGAATCATTTTTCATCCTCTTTTGACAATCCTCAACCACTTCCAGCCATTCTTGACCATTTTTTTACCAATTTTCCACCTTTCTTACCCATTTTCCCCCACTTCCCTCCTTTTCCCCCATTTGCCTTACATTTTGCCCCCCATGCCCATTTTTGCCCCTTTTCCCCCATTTCCTTGCCCAGGGTGACCTGGTCCTGGGAGAGTTGGTCCGGGTGGCCTCCCGGGGGGTCTCGGTGCACGCCACCGTCAGTGCCCCCTCAGCCAAGTCACCACTGAACGACCTTCAGACACTGGAGAGGAGCGGTGGGTGGGGCACCCCCACATGGGGGTTGGAGGGGTGGGCAGGCCGGGGCGGGGCCCAGAGGGACATGCCCCTCCTGGTGCCACAGGTGCCTCAGTGCACCCCAGGGACCTGCCATACCTCACGGGGGGCGTCCTGCACACCAAGTTCTGGCTCATGGATAGGCAACACCTCTATGTGGGCAGCACCAACATGGACTGGAGATCCCTCACACAGGTGGGTGTGTGGGGGGGTGATGAACCCAACAGGTGGTGCCCAACCCAACAGGTGGTGCTGAACCCAACAGGTGGTGACCCCAAATCCAATGGGGGTGGTGCCAAATTCAACAGGGATGGCCCCAAACTCAATGGGGGTGGTGCTGAACCCAACAGGGATGGCCCCAAACCCAAGGAAGGTGCCAAACCCAAGGAAGGTACCAAACTCAGTGAGGTTGTCCTCAAACCCAACAGTGTTGACTCCACGCCCAACAGTGTTAACTCCAAACCCAATGGGGTTAACCCTAAACCAAACGGTGTTGACTGCAAACCCAGCGTTGTTGACTCCAAACCCAACAAGGCTGATCCCAATCTCACTGGCATTGCCACCACCTCCCCCAACCCCACGTTCCCCCAAACCTCCTTGCTGGGGCAGCCCAACCACGCCCCTGCCCAAAGTGCCACTACCTCTCTCTGCAGGTGAAGGAACTCGGTGCCGCCATCTACAACTGCAACTGCCTGGCCCAGGACCTGGGCAAGATCTTTGAGGCTTACTGGGCACTGGGTGTGCCCAATGCCACCATCCCGGCGCCATGGCCACAGAATTTCTCCACCTCCTTCAATGCTGAGATGCCAATGGCATTGACACTCAATGGCACCAACGCCGCCATCTACCTCTCAGTAGGTGTCCCATCCACCAAACCGCCCCTCCCAGTGCCCAGGTGGGTTCTGTTGGGTCACGCCACCCCTGGGTGCCTCCTGGCAGAGCTCCCCTCCCCTGCTGTGTGCCTAGGGTTGCACCCAGGACCTGGATGTCCTACTGGGTGTCATCGACGGCGCCGAGGCCTTCATGGATGTGGCGGTGATGAGTTATGTGCTCAGCATCGAGTTCTCATGGCCTGAGAGGTTCTGGCCCACCATCGATGAACACCTGCGCCGCACTGTGGTGGACAGGCGGGTGGCACTGCGGCTCCTGGTGAGCTGCTGGCACCACAGCCACGCCTCCATGTTCCCCTTCCTGCACTCCCTCGCTGCCAGGAAAACTGGAAGTGGAGAACCGCCGTGTGTCCTGGAAAGCAGCTGCAACTTCTCTCTCCCTGGTCGCTGCCCCAGCCGGGGCGGGCAGGCCATGACGCTGCAGGTGGCGGCAAGACTGGAGCAGAGACTGGGACCCAAAATGCAGAAACCAGGAGAACAGTCGTGGCAAGGAGAAAAAGAACCGACTCACCAAAAAGCAGCAGCAGCAGCAGCAACCAGGAGTAGGAGAAAACGGCTTCTCCTCCACCGCAGTGCACACACACCCCGCTCCTGCGTTCAGCTGAGCTAAAAAATGGAAAAAAAATGTCCCCCAAAACAAGAGACAACCTGTACCCCCACCCAAGTGATCAAGAAGAAAATGGTAGCAGTTAACTACTTCCTTTGTTAACTAATGGCATGGGCAGTTAGTGGCAGGGGAGAGAATTTAGCCCCAGTGTGTGCAGAGACCCCCCCTGGGTCCTGCCCAGCCCATGCTGCCCCCTCCCCACTGTAGATGAGCTGGAACCAGTGCTCCCTGTATTCCCTGAGGTGCCAGCCCTGGGCACAGAGCTCCGTCAGCCCCTGCTCCCAGCGCTCCCAGCAGCACGGCCCTGGCCCTGCCCGATCCCCTCAGGAGCCCGGGGGTGGCACTGAGCCAGGCGGCCACCAAGCCCAGTTGCAGGGCTGGACAGGGGGGCACAGGGAGGCCAAGACCCTGCCCAGGTGGCCCCAGGGCTGGGGGTCACAGGGGTCAGACTGCCCAAAGAGGGACCGCGGGCGCTGGGACTCACCAAAGAACCTGATGGCGGCACCTCCCAGGGAAGCTGGAGGGTCCTTCCCATATGCACACCCCAGAATTACTGAGACTCTCTGTCCTTCACTCTACAATATATTATTGTATAACATATAAAATATAACTCTAAAACATTACAATTATAGCAATAATAATAACAACAATTAAATATTATTAATAATAATTTGACAATATACTAATTAAATGATATAATAATATAACCATATAAATAATAATAAATAATAATAAATAACAATAATAAATAAATAATAATAAAATAAAATAATAACATAAATACTAAATAATATAACTCTATAAAACTATACATTGTATAATAAAAAACTATAATTATTAAAAATATATTGGATGTAATATCTAGTATATGCTATTCTAAAAATAACAATAATAGTGATGTCTTTTAAAGTGATGTCTCTTCAAAATTCCAAGTCCTTTATGAACCTGAGGTCCACATCTTGCAGGGAGGCCTGAGGGTCCTTCCCATGTGCAAACCCCAGAACTACCAAGTCTGAGACTCTCTTTCTGTCCTTCCCTCTAGACCATATTATAATATGTATAACATGTAAAATATAACTCTAAAGTATTGCAATAATAATAACAATTAAATGGACAATATACTCTCCAGAGCCCCTGAAACACCCCAGAACTCCCCACGGCCCCCCAGAGACCCCCTTACCTCCATCCCAGGCCCCCTAAATCACCCCATGATCCCTCAAAACCCTTGCCAGATTCCTAAACCTCTCCCAGACCCTTCAAACTGCCCCAGGACCTCCAAACTGCCACCAGACCCCCTTAAATCACTGCCCAGACTCCCCCAAACCACCTCAGGACCTGGCAACCCCCCTTCTAGAGCACCCAGACCTTCCCAAATTCCCTCAAACTCCCCCCAAATTCCTCCAAACCACCCCAGAACCCCTAAACTGCCCCCACACCCTCCAAAGAACCCCAAGAACCCCCAACCCCCCTGCCAGACTCCCAAACCTCTCCCAGACCATCCAAACTGGCCCAGAACCCCCAAACTGCCCCCAGAGCCCCCCAAACCACATCAGGACCCCTCAGAAACCCACCAAGACCCACCAAAATCCTCCCAGGAGCCCCCAAAGCCCTTTGAAGCCCCCCATCTGCTAAATCCCCTTTCCCCTCCCCAGACGCTTCAAGTCCCCTGGAGGATGCCCTAAATCCTCTTCTTGACCCCCCAAACCCACTTTTTCCTCTCCCAAATCACCCCAGCAGCCCCCCAGTCCCCCTCCAGACTCCCCAATCCTGCCCCAGGATCCCTCAAAAGCCCCCCAGGGACCCTCCCAAACCCCCTTCCAGCCTCCCCCAAACTGCATTTCCTGCTTCCCAAATCCCCTCCAGACCCCCAGTGCTGGTTTAAAGGGAAACCAGCAGGAGAAATGAACCCAATTCTGAAAGAGATGACAAGTCAGAGTTACAATTTAATGAAACGATCACAATGATACAAAGAAAAAACTGGTTTGAATCCCGCAAACCCCAGATGTAGAACCCGGCACCCTGGGGCATGAACAGAACAGAGTTCATCGGCCCCCAGACCCCAGACTGACTCAGAACTGCCCCCCAGTCTCCCAAATGCCCCCTCGGACCCCAAACTGCCCCAGAACTGTCCCCAGGCCCCCCAAGAGCCATCAATCCCCCAAGACCCTTCAATTCCAGCCCCCCCTTAGCCCTCCCTCTTTCCCATGGGGTCCCTCCCAGGATCTGGGGATCCAAGTGGACACTTGGGGGGGCTGCGTGGGGGATTTGGGAGCACTCAGGGGCTCAGTGAGTTGGGGAAAAGATTTGGGGTGAAACTGAGGAATCTGAAAAGGAATTAAAGGATATGTGGGGTGGGATCCAGAGGGATTTGGGGTGGAATTGGAGGGATTTTAGGTGGAATTAATAGTGGATTTAAGGGAATTTGGGGTGAAATTAAGGGAATTTTTGGGTCGAAATAGGTAGATTTTAGGTGGAATTAAGAAAACTTTCAGTAGATTTAAGGGAATTTTTTGTGAAATCAGGAAGATTTTAGGTGGAATTAAGGAAATTTTGGTTGCATTTACTGGATTGTGTGAAATTAGGAGTTTTGTGGAATCTTGGGGATTTGGGATGCAATTGAGATTTGGGACGAAATTCTGAGGCTTCCAGGAGGGATTAAGGGATTTTTGAGTGGAATTAAGGAATTTGGAGGGGAATTAGGGAGAGTTTAAATTCCCTAGACTAGTAGGGCCGTTCCCCAGTGTGGATGTGCTGGTGGTTGAGGAGGGCAGAGCTGCGCCTAAAGCTCTTCCCACATTCCTTACATGGGTAGGGCGTTCCCCAGTGTGGATGCGCTGGTGGCAGATCAGGTGGCAGCTCTGGCTGAATCCCTTTCCACATTCCAAGCACTTGTAGTGCTTCTCCCTGGTCTGAAGCTCCTCATGGACCACCAGGTCAGAGCTCTGGCTCAAGCTCCGGCCGCCTTCCTGACACACGGCCGCCTTCCTGACACACGTTGGATCCTTTCTCCTCAGAGCACCCTGGGCTGACTTTGGATCCCTTCCTGGGGTATCTCCGTGGGTTTTCCTGCACTGTGGAGCCGTTCAAAACAGTCTCTTCCACGAGGTTCTGCCGGGGGGATTTGTCCTCTGTGCTCTCTGTGCTCAGCTCACGGCCTGGGGCAGGAAAGAAAAGAAAAGGAAGGAACATGGAGAAGGAAGAAGGAGAGGAAGGAAGAAAGAAGGAGGAGAAGGAAATGAAGGAAGGAAGAAAATGAAGGAAAGGAAGGAACAGGAAGTAAAAAGAACAAGGAAAGGAACGAATGAAGGTAGAAGGAAAAGGAAGGAGGAGAAGAAAGGAGAAAGATGGAGAAGGAAGGTGGAGAAGGAAGGAGTATAAAACAAATGAGGGAGAGAAAGGAACGAGAAGAACAGGACAAAGGAAATAGAATAAAGAAGAAGGGGAGGAAAGAAGAAGAGGGAACAAAGAGAAAGAAAGGGAGGAATGAGAAAGGAGAAAAGGAACAATGAAACAGAAGGAGATGAAGGAATAGAAATCCAAAAAAGGAAGCACAGAAAGGAAGAAGGACATGAAGAAAAAAAGCAGAAGGAATAAGGACAGGGAGGAACAAAGAGAAGGAAGAAGGAAGAAAAAGGAAGATGAAAAGGAGGGAGGGAGAGGAAGGAAGGACAGGGAGAGGATTTGCTTCCGGCCCACAGGGAAGGCCAAGGACATCCCCCCAAACCCGGCCCCGACAGGACGGCGTCGGCAGCGGGGTTGTCCTGCAGCTGGGGCCATGCTGGGCTGGAAGATGCAGCACAAGGGAGGGGCAAAGGGGCACTGACTTCCTCCTCACCTGCCTGGGGGTCCCTGGGCATCTTCCTCTTCCTTGCAGCCTTCTCCTCCATCTGGCCAAGCTTTGGGAAGGAGAAATCCTGGTTTGGGAGGAAAACCAAGGTGTGAGGGTACTGGGCTAGAGGATCCTCCTGCCCAAGTCCATCACTAGAACTCACCGAGCATCTTGTGTCCATAGAAACCTATAAAAACTGAAATTTAAGTACAAGACAGCTCTCCCAGGAGTTTCTCCTCTCTGAAGTCTCCACTTCAGCGTTATTGGGGGCCCCCTGTCTGCACTGCTGGGGGTCCCACATGTATTGGGGATCCCCCTCTATGGGGTCCCAGTCCTCTCCGGGCTGACGGGGATCCCGGGAATCCTAGGGCTCTGCCCTCCTTTTTTGGTGTACTGGGTCTCTCCCTTCTCTGCTCTGCTGCAGGTCCTGGGGGTCCTGAGGGTTCCCCTCTCTGGGGTCCTGCTTAGGGATAATGTGGGATTTTGGGGGTCCCAGAGATCTCTTCTCCCCTCTCTGCTGCCGTGCTTGGAATCCCAGGGGTCTCTACTCTCTCAGGTTTCGCCTTCTCCAGGCTCTTGGGGGTCCCACCTCCCCCCTGCATTGCTGCTCCCCCCTCCTCTCCACACTGCCGGGGGTTCTCTCTCTCCAGTACCCCCGTTTAAGGCACCCGGGGTTCCTTCTGTGCTCCCGCCCCCCAATTCCACCATCTCGGGGCTTCCCCAGCTCCGCTATCGCCCCTCTCCGCTCTCCCCACTCCGCGGGTCCCGGGGTTCCCTCCCGGATCACCCGAGGGGCCCCAAAACCGTGATCGCCCCCCCGCCCGTCCGACCCACCGACCGCCGCGTGGTGCTTTCTTTGTCCTCCTGTCCAGGCTCCTGCCGCTCCTCTGTCCCTCCTCTCCCTGCCGCTTCTCCGCCTCCACAGTCCCGCCCCCTCCAGCCCTTCTCCTCTTCTCCCCAAGCCCAGCGTCCCCCCCCCCGGCCCCCCTTGCCCCCAGCCCCGCCGCCCCCCGCGGGAGGAGCAGGGATGGAGCCGGGGCAGCTCGGGATGGGGCAACGCTGGGCTCTTGGCCGCTCCCGCCCGCACTCGGCCCCCGCCGCAGTGCCACGGCCGGGACAGCGCGGGGGTGCCCGGCCTGGCCGCCCCCACCTCCCCCCCCGCCCCAAATTGCCGTCCCGCGGGGCGCTGGGGGCGAGGGGGAGGCGCGGGGGGGGCTCGGAGGCCACTGGGCTGCGGGGACCATCAAAGGATGGAGTTTGCAACTCTCAGAGAAACAAGGAGGGGCAGCAACAAAACCTCTGCCCTGCACGGCCAGAAGGCACACCTGGGGCTGCTCAGGAGCCTGATCCAGACAGTCCCTTGGCAAACTGCCCTGAAAAACAAAGGGCTCCAGGGAGGATGGACACACTTCCACAACAGCCTGTCCATCCCTGTGTGCCCAAAGCTGAGCCAGCAGGCAAGAGAACTGGCCTGGCTGGGCAGAGAGCTTTTGCAGAGATTTGGGAAGGATGTTGAGGGGCTGCAGCATAGCCAGGGAAGGGCAGCAAGGCTGGGGAAGGCTCTGGAGCACAAGTGCTGGCAGGAGCAGCCGAGGGAGCTGGGGGTGTTGAGCCTGCAGAGGAGGAGGCTCAGGGGAGACCTTCTCACTCTCTGCAACTCCCTGAAAGGAGGTTGGAGCCAGCTGGGGGTCGGTCACTTCTCCCAGGCAACCAGCAACAGGACAAGAGGACACGGCCTTAAGCTGCCTGTCATGGGTGGCAGTGGAAGGCTTAGACAAAAGTAATTACAGAGGCCCTGCTGTTGAGTCAGGAGGTGCACAAAGTATCCAATCTCAGCCTTGGATTATGCCAATCATTTGAATTGAAGGAATTATAGAGGTGTGATTGAACCACTTTTGTCCTGCAGGTTTTAGTGATGGAAAACTGGGAATATTTACAGAAAATGAATCATTTGTTATTAAAAATTATTTACTACACAATATAAACAGTAAAACTACTAGTGGTACAGTATAAGATAGGATAGTGCACTATATTAAAGCAATTGTAGAAGCAATTCTATTCAAGCTGGCAAAAGGAAACAATTCTTAAGTAGAGATTTGATGTCACTCCCCCAGCCCAAGGCTCATGGGGAGATCTCTGCTCTCAGCCTCCAGGAGTGACCTTGGAGGGGGTTCCCACCCAAGGCAGGAATCTCCAAACCACCCCCCCCCCCCCCCCTCCAAGAAGGTTTATGTTGGGAGAACCTGCCCCTGGGAAAGGGGACTGGACCTTTAGGGTCTAAAGGGATTGACTGACAGTCATTTGACTCCAGTGGTTGCCTCCCCATCAGGATGTTAATTTGGGGCTGAACCCAGACTGGTTTCAACATCTCCTGCCTTGGCCTGGTCCTCTCTCAGCTCCCCACCCACACATTGGCAAATAGGGCATTGTCTTGGTCACATTCCAGGGGGATGTCCTGCCACAGTGTCCCAGTGTGCCTTTAATTCCCTGAGGCCCTGCAGTGTCCCAGTGGCCCCTTCATGCCATGCAGGGCCAGGCAGAGGATCCCCAACCCGGAGACCCCGACCCCGGCAGCACCTTGCAGGGGTGGGGGAGGGGGGGCGTCCGGAGGCAGCTCTGGGGGTGGGTGGACAGGATCTGGGAAGGGACCGGGATGGAATTGGACAGACTGGGACAGAACGGAGTGAACTGGTACACCAGGATACACTGGAGCAGGACCAGGACCCTGCAGGATTAGAACCAGGGTGACAAGTATCATACTGGGAGCAACTGGGACCATATTGGGGGTGACTGGGGTCATACTGGGAACCTACTGGGAGTGACCGGGAGCATGCTGAGGACAGCTCAGACCATGGTAGGAGGAATTGGGATATGCTGGGCTAATTGGAATCATCCTGGGAGCAACTGGGACTACTTTGGGTGTGACTGGGAGTAGCTGAGAGCTACTGGGATCATGGTGGAAGTTACTGGGAAAAACTTGGAGTTAGTGGGACCACAGTGGGGGCAACTATGGTTTACTGGGAGAGACCAGGAGTGACTGGAGTCATCCTGGGACTGCCTGGGAGCTGTGGAACACATGGAAATTTCTGGAGTGAGCTCTGGAAAAGTGTCCTGTGTGTGCAGGGCAGCAAATCCTGATGTTCTCCAGGAGACCAGCTCTGCTCTCTGGCTCAGGGTTTCCCTCGGGCTGGGCAGTTTGACACCAGGCAGGTGCAGCCCTACAGGAGGTTGTGGGGCTGCAGTGCCGGGGGCTGTGCCCCAAGATACTCCTGCCCCAAGGGCTGAGGGAGCTGCCAGTCTTTGCTGCTGGGGCAGGATCATGCCCCGCTCTGGGGCTCCTGGGTCCAGAGCAGGAATGACAACAACAGGTTTGGTGCGCAGCATTGGGGCAGGAGGTGCAATAGGCTGGGCTGGCTGGGCTGGCCTGGGTGGTCTCTCTGCCCTTGGCTGTGGGCTCTGCAGGGGGAAGTTTCTCCTGCCCTGTTTGCACCCTGGTGCTGCCCCACTGCTGGGCCCTCGGGCAGGTGGGTGTTTGTGGCCTGGGCTGTTCTCACACACACCAGATGTGCGTGAGGGGGGCATTCAGGTGTGTTCTCCTTCCCCAGATCCTGGCTCTTGGACACACCTGGTCCTGTCCTGGAGCATCTCCTCCCACACTGGGTCCTTGGCTGCTTTTCACTGGATCAAAGAGTAATAAAAGCCTGGCTTTGGCCCCACAGACACAGATGAAAATGTCCTTCCTGCTGGGAACCAGTCCAAGGAAGCTCCTGGTTTCTGTCCAGGCAGGGGCAGACATGCATGGGCTGCAGAGGGTTAATGCAGATAAAATCACCACTGAGGCTCCTTCCTCAGTGGCATTTGATACTTTTGGACAGGCAGGGACCAGCTCTGTGTCCTGCACAGAAGAGCTTCACCCTCATCCCGACCCCTCAGTGACATGATGGCACTGAAAAGCAGGAAATGAACTCTCCAGTTGCACTCAGCCTTTGCCTTTCCAGGATCCCACACTCCCAGTGCCAAATGACACCCCTCATGCCCAAACAGTTGAAAAGGATTTTCTCAGCCCAGCAGTGCCAGTGCAGGAGCAGCCATTAAAGCAGGTTTCAATTCCTGAAAGGCTTTCCTGCATCCAGGAGTCCAGGGCAGCCCTTGGGCCTTCCCATGTGTTTCAGTGGCTTTTATGTTGCAGAAAGAAGTTTACATTTGAATATTTTCCTGAAAAAAAAAACTAAAACTCACACAAGTTAGCTGTTATACTCAAAACTGATATTTTTTATCAATTGCTAAGAGATGCAGAGGAAGAGAGAAATAATAAATGCGAGAAATGTAGGCCTAATTCGTCTCAAAAATGTAATAAAGTACACTGTATGGCTTGCCACATCATTCAGTGGGATTCTGAAAGCACTAAATCTGGGCATTGTGGAATATGCTGTACAGATTTAGCAACAGAGCAACTATAAGTCAGACACGAACTTAGTTTAACAAACAAAAAGGGAGTAAAAGAAAGCCAAAGTTAATGGCTAAGCAGCCTGTTGATACAAGATAGAAACAATGTAAACAAAGATTAAGCCGGTACTTCAACACAATAGGAGACAGATGGAATTAAGACAAGGAGGGAGTACCCCAAGACAGAGAGACAAAACCTGAGCAGCTGAGCTTCTGAAGTAAAAAGTTAAGCTAAGAATATCGCAATCCTTCCTGACAGAATCAGATGGGAAGATTTAAAAAGGTAAATCGTTTAATATGAAATAAATAATATGTATGTTTTGACTGTATATGAGCAGAGCCAGTGAGCTCTAAGGTTGTGTTACTGACAGAGCGGTGACTGCGGTCACACCCAGCACTGTTTTACTCTGTGATTTTCATTACCTATACAGCTAAAACTGCCCTTTTTTGCTGAGTGACTTGGTCATTTTGGGTGGTCATTTATAACAATAAACGGTTGGAAAACTGCTAAGATTACTTTCAGAAGCAAAGAGAAGCTTACCACGAAAAGCCACTTCTTTGCCAAGGTGTTGGGGGGTGGAGACTGACTTTCTTTGAGTTTCTGCAGCCTGAGATGGTTATCTCCTGGCCCTGGGAATGTGGCAGCTTGTGGGGAGGCATCTTTGGAATGCAGAGATTGGGATCTCAGGAAGAACTGTTTCCCAGGCTTTCTGGGCTGAGCCAAGTCAGGGCTGATCACACCATTCCCTGCTCTTTTCCAAAGGGGCTCAGCACTTGGACAGAGCCTCTTTTCTCTGCTGGCCCAGCCTCCTGTGTCCCTGGGAAACAGGCCATGTCCCAAAGTGCCAGAGCCCTCCCAGCTGCCAGGGAAAGCCTTTCCCCAGAGCAGTTCCCTGAGCAGAGCCAGGACTGTGCTGTGCTGCACAAACCCCTCGGCTGCAGCACAAACTCAGCCAGCTCGTTGGGACAGAGGAGCTGCACCCACAGACTTGGCTTGGGGGGGGTTGGGGGGACTTGGGGGGACCAGGTGAGGGGGTTTGGGTTGGGGAGGGGAGGCAGAAGAGTCTCCCAGGGATGGATTTGAAATAGGAACCCCCGTGTGTCACCTCACATCACCCAGTTGCTCCCAGTGTCGCCCCAATCCTTCCCAGTCCATTCCCAGGCACCTCAGTGTGCCCCTCCAGCCCTCTCCCCTCTCTGCCACTGCCCCCTCAGCTTGTCACAGTCTCTCCCCTCCCTCTCCCAGTGCCCTCCAGCTCATCCCAGTCTCTCCCCTCTCTCTCCCAGTGCCCTCCAGCATGTCCATCTCACTGGTGCTGTCAAGCTCCCAGCCCAGCCCCAGCCCCTGCTCTGCTCCAGGATGGATTTGTACCCTGCACAGGTGCAGGTGAGGTGGTTCCAGGGCAGGCAGGACCTCCAGGACTACACGGCCACTGATGTGGTCCCCAATGGGAACTGGACCCACCAGCTGCTGGTGATGCTGGAAATCTCCCCCCTGGGCGAGGTCACCTCCACCTGTCAGGGGGGACATATCAGCCTGAAGCACCCCCTGAGCTGGGACTGGGGTATGGCCTGGCAACTGGGAGGGGGGTTGGGGATCCTGGGAGTAACTGGGAAGGAGGTTGGGGGAGTCTTGGGGAAACTGGCAGGGAGTTTGGGGGAGCTTGGTGGTAACCAGGAGGGGCTTTGTAGGGGAATAGAGAGGCAGAGAAGGGGTTTGGAGTGTGATGGGAAAGGGTGTGCAAGTCATGGGTGCAAGCGGGAAGGATTTTGAGGGCCCTGAGGGATTACTGGGAAGAGGTTTGGGGGGCTGGGGTTTCTGGAATGGATTTTGAATAGTCCAAGGAGCAATTGGGGTGGAGTTTGGGGAGACCAGGTTTGACTGGGAAAGGATTGGGAGGGGGTCTGGGGAGTCCTCAGGGGACAAAAAAAGCTGAAAGAGGTTTAGGGGGCCTTGAGGGTGCTGGGAGTGAGGTTGGACCATCCAAGTGGGGATGGGAGGGGCTTTGGGGGATCATGAAGGGGCTGTGTAGAGACCTGTCAGAGGTTCAAGGGGATCCTGGGTGGGCTGGGAACAACTGGGAGGGGGTTTGGGGATGTCCTCAAGGGTCAGTGAGAGCTTTTGGAGGGTGCAGACCCCCCAGAGGTGCCACCAGACACCGTCCACAGCAAGATGCTGATGGGAATTGGGAGCTTCCTGTTGGAGTTTGTCCTCCTGGCGCAGGGGCTCTGCTTCTACCTGTGCTGGAAGGTGTGGGGGGTCCCACCAGGTTATGCCCCACACCCCCCAGAGCAGGTGTGCCCTCCCAGGGGACCACCCACCCCGGGCTCTCCCCACACAGCTCCTGAGCCAGCGGCGGTCACAGCCCCTCCCCAAGGCCTTGGGCCCAGCCTGGACCACCCACCCCCAGCCCCACACTGAGTTTTGGGGGGGTCACATGTCCCCACCAGCCCTGCTTTTATTCTAACACCACTCAGCTGCTCCCACTCTTCCCAGTAAAGCTTCCCAGTTCTCCCCAGTCACGGTTACTGGGGGGGCAGTGGCAAGAGGTCCTGGGGGGATCCTGTGGGGAGGAGCCGAGGTTGGGGGGGAGCAGAACTGGCCCCAGGATGGATCGGGAATGGGGACTCCTGTGTGTCCCTTGTGACACTCAGGTAATGTAGAAATATATTAAATAATATTCCTCCACTGTTTCTCTCTCAAAAACATCCCATTGAAAGATTTTCTGTCAACCTTTTACCAAAATTTTCCAGACAAACTTCCTGCCAGAGCATCCTGCTGGAGCCTGCCTGCCATAAAGGGTCCTGCTGTTGTGCTTGGAGCTGCCTGCTAAAAATCAAGTACAAACCTTTTGGAACACTCAAAAAACTCAGAGAAGACACCAGGAGAATTGAGAGAGGGAAAAGGAGAGAGAGAGAAAAGCAGTTCCCATGATGGAAAATGTCTCCCTCCTTCCCCCTGTCTCAGCCCCTCATCTCCTCTCTCCGCCCACCGAGCTGTTGCTGCCGTCGGGACCGAAGCTCTCCCAGTCCGGGCAAAGCCCACACTCACCACGCTGTCTGTGGGAGTGCCCTGGGCCAGAGTTTGGAAAAGCCAGGAAGCATTTCTACAGGAGGCCCTGACTGCCCTCAGCCCAGAGAGCCTCCAAAGCAGCTTCTGCTGAGAGACAAACCTACACATGCAAAGGGTGCATTGCAGACCCCCTGGGGCCAGAGAGATCCATCACAAGCACCAGAGAAACAGAAGAAAGAAAAAAACACAGTGGAAACTGTTTCCAAACCAGGATATCTCAGCAAAATTGTAGCTTCTGGTGGTAAGATTTTCCTTTGCCTCTAAAAGCAACCTTAGCTTTGTCCCAACTTTTTCTTAACACTTTCTTTCTGCATCTCTTAGCAAATAATAAAAAATCATCTTTTGGTATCAACAGTAAACCTGAAAAAGTTTTAATTTTGTTTGGGCAAATATTCAAATCTGAAGGGATTTTTCTCTGCAACATTTAAGCAGAGTGAAACATCCACACTGGTAACGGCCCTGCCTGTGTAGGGAATGTGGGAAGAGTTTCAACACCAGCTTCAACCTCCTCACCCACCAGCACATCCACAGTGGGCAATGGCCCTACAAGTGCTTTTGTTCCCATGTAAAGCAGGTTTGGAGCAGTTTTGGTTCCTGTCTATAGGGATATAAAAGCATAAAAATGACCCTTCCCTTCCCTGGCTCCAAGCCCAGCCTGTCCCCTCCAGGGGTGAGTGTTCCCCCTCTGCCCCTGGGTGGTTCCTTTGCCCATGGGCAGCAAAGCACCTGCTGCTTTTGCAGCTGGAGACTGTTGGAGCCATGACCCATCAACATTCCAGACCCTCCCAGCTTTGCACAACAAAAGGTGAGATGGATGGACCCATCTCCTCAACCAGCCCAATCCCCCTGAAAATGTCTCCATCCCACCCCAAAATTACTGTGGTTCTTATTTCCTCTCTGGAATTCTGGGGCAGGCAGTGCCACCCTCAGCTCTCCCCAGGGCTTGCCTTGGGTTTGCACTTCTGCCTTTGCTCAGCCAGAATGTTTTCCATGTTCAATGAGTTGTTCCCATCCCTCACACCAGGGAGGACACTGAACTCTTCCACACAAACAGAAAACTAGTCACAAAAGTTCAGAGAATACTGAAAATAAAAAATACCTTTTGCTCACAGGTGGCCCTTTCATGTACTTCTCTTCTGCCTTCCTGTAATCAACGTTATCCACGGCAGCAATTCTGGAGGTGATGGCCTAAAAAAGCATTTAATTCGTTTATAATCATTCTTCACAACTAAATCACTGTGAGGGATTTGAAGCTGCCTCAGGTGGGCACAGTTGGAGAAAAGGGCTCCTCAGTCATTCAGAAACCTTGACTGAAGCTGCTCATTGTGTGCCTGAAATTCTTAAAGAATTAACACAAACTCATCCTGTAGGATTTTTGGGGGAGTGTTTTTATCCCCAGATTAAGATATTCTTCAATTCTTTTGTTTTTACACAAGTTCATGTTCTCCTGGGAAAATTCCTGGGGAAAACACCAAGTATGTAAGAAAAGGAACTGTAAAAACAACCAACCCATCCCCTTCCACACAGAAACAAAAGCCCAAGGAAACTCTGAGAACTCACAAAATTAAAATAAACCCCTGAAAACAGAGTTTTGAAGCAGTTCAGAAGTAATTAAATACACCAGAATATGATCCTTGTGCCTTCCTAGACCACAAGCTACCTCAATTTCTCCTTTCTGTGCTTAAAACTCAGCATTTAAGCGGCTCAGGCTGGAGACAGCAAAACATCCCCCCCAGTGTGTGTTCTCCTCCCTCTGAGTGTGTTCCTGGGGCCCCTCAGCTCCAGCCTGGTTGTGGCCCTGACTGGTGAGTCCCACCCAGGCACCCCCGTGGGGAGGATCCGGGCCAGGCACCTCCATTCTGGGCAGATGGGGCAGCCCAGGATTTTCCCACCATCAAGGGATGCTCCCCAAGCAAAGCCCCCTTTGGGGGGACTCCCTTTTTTCCCCAAACCGTGGTCCAGGTGTCTGCTCCTCACTCCCTCACACCATTGCCTGTTCCAAGAATATCATCCCCAGTTTCCCCTTTCCACCTGATAGAAAACATCCAATAAATAAATCCCATTTTCCTGCTTTTTTGGGCTGCCCATGTGTCTCCCTCAGCTTTCCCTATTTCAGTACTTGGAGATGCCATTTCCCTCAGCTGGAATTGTGCTCTGTGTGCCCAGACACTTGGCCTGGTTTCCAAGGAAAATGCTGTTACTTTTCTGAGCCTGAGGGCAACTGGACCACGAGCCAGGAAAGGGCCAAGGCCCTGGAAGCTTCACTGGCCATCAGAAGCACCAGGAGTGAACTGGTGAGAACTGGACTTGAGCCTCTGGGCCAGCACCAGGCTGGGAAATGGGGGCAAATGAAGAGGATAAACCCAGCCCCAAACCTGCCTGGCCCGAGTGCTCCCAGTGCTGGAGCCTGGAGCCAAGCCCTTGGGAAAAGCCCCATCTCTGGGAGGGGGATGGACACAGGTGGGGAAGGCAAGACTGGCCACACCCTGATGTTTCTTTGCTTTACACAAGTTCATTCTATGCCATAAAGGTGAAGGACACCACTGGCTTGTAAGATCAGAAATAAGCCCTAAAAGCCACGAAGGTGGCACTTTGTTTCCCACTAAATAAACATGGAATAACCACAAAGAAATTCCCTCCTAGGGGATTTGCAGGAGGAATACACGGTGCTGCAGGACATGCTCAGACACTGTTTCTGAACCAGTTTGGGGTTAAATTTGGCAGGAGGGAACACAAAGAGTCCTAACAAGGGTCGGCTGGCAAAGGGTGGTGCTTCCCCAGCCCAGGAGGCTCCCAAAGATCAATGGGACAAAGCCCAGACCTTTTCCAAGCTCCAACCTGGGTCTGAGACAGAAACCAGTGGAGCTGGGAGAGACAGGACTGCTGAAGGGTTTAATATTTCAAAAACTAAAGCACCAAGTAACACCTTGAGACCATAGAAGTGCCAGGGCACAAGTCCAGCTCCCTCACTGCAAATCAGAAGGTCAGTCCCACTTTGGTCTCTGCTTCAAAACAATGAATGTGAAAATTCCACAAATTCCCTTCTAAAGACCCCAGGAAGGTTCATGTTTAAGAGCTCCCTGGGGGCAGCCTGAGCTCCTGCCCAGGTTTAATCCCTCCCAAACCAGTGTGGATTCCAGCAGGTTTGCTCCAGCTCCCCCAAATCACTGTTCATTCCACTGAGTAGAAACAATTTTAAGTCCATTTTTTAAAAAAAATATTTGCCTCTTTTCACCATGATTTTCTCAATTCCCTGCCTGCTGGAAGGGCAGAAAAAACCCCAACAAAAGTACTAAAAAGTGCCTACAAGGCAGTAAAAATGACACACCATCACAACCCCACATCCAGACACTCAAAGTAACCCCATGGTGGCAAAAACCTCACTGAAATCCGCTGTAAAATTGTGATTTTGGGGTTTATTCTCCCCTTCCCTTCAACATGCCATGTTTAATTAGTCAGGTGGTTATTTCTGCACACCAAAAGAAAAGACCATGATCAGAGTGATCAGAAATACTGAGCTGAATCCCCTCAAAACTGCAAAGGGTTAAGATTCAGTAGAAGAAATGCTCCAAAATGCAAAGATTTAGCCCCAAAAAGCCCTCCCAGAGGCCTCTCTGGCCTCTCCACTGTGGGGTTCTGGGGCTCTCCCCTGTCCAGGCTGCTGGGGGTCCCACTTCGGGGGGCCACAGTTTGGGGTCCCAGGGGTCTCCAACTCTCTGCTTTCAGGGTGCGGGCTGGCAGAGATTGCCCCTCCAGGCTCTCCCCTTGGCTGTTCCGGGGTTCCCGCTTTGGGGTCCCTTTCTCCAGGCTGCCCCTTCTCCGGGCCCCGTTTCAGGCTCCCGGGGGTCCCGGGGCTCTTCCCGCTCTGCGCGGGGGTCCCCCAGCTCTGGGATCGCCCCTTTGCGCTCTGCACGCTCTGCACCTCCAGGGCTCCACACCCCCCCAGCCCTCCCGGGCTGGCCCCAAAGCCGGGTTGGCCCCCCCACCGCTCCGGCCCGACCCGCCAACACTGACCACCACCCGGGGGGGACCCGCAGCCCCACCGGGACCCCCCACAAACAACTCCCGGGGACCCCCAACATCCCCCCAGGGGCACAGCCCTGCCCAAGGCCCGCCTGTGCCCGAGCCAACCAAACGCCCCCCAAGTCTGGCTCGCCCCCGAGGCTGCCCCAGGGCACAAGGACAGGGAGCGGCTCGGGCCCCTGACACGGGGGCAGCTCTTTCTGCAGCCGCACAGCCATTTCCAACCCCCAGCGCGGCCCCGACCGGGCCAAGGCACAGGGCATTGGTTTTATTTGCCCCAAAAGGGGAAAACTGCCCCAAATCCCTTTGGCCGAGTTGAGGAGGAGACAGATTTGTGGCAGAAAACTCCAAAAGCCCTTGTTGCCAAGCTTGAGAAGAACAAACCAAAGAGAAGTGAGGTGAGAGACCCCAGCAGCATTTCTGCGCCGTCCCCACCTGAAGCCTTCCCTGAGGCACCCGGGGATGACTGGGCAGACTGGGAGCACTGGGAAGGGCCCGGCTCGGCTCCGGCAGCGGCAGCGCCGGGTGGTGGGGGGGGGGCGGGAGGGTGAACCGGGTGGGGAATCTCGGTGGGAAGAAGAAGGGGAAGGAGAAGGAGAAAGGAGAAAGAGAAGGAGAAAAAGGAGAAAGGAGAAGAAGGAGAGGAGAGAGGAGAGAGGAGAGAGGAGAGAGGAGAGAGGAGAGAGGAGAGAGGAGAGAGGAGAAAGGAGAAAGGAGAAAGGAGAAAGGAGAAAGGAGAAAGGAGAAAGGAGAAAGGAGAAAGGAGAAAGGAGAAAGGAACCGCCTGCGGTGTCCGAGTCCCGGCAGGGAGCGGGGAGGGCCCCGGGGAGCGGCGGCGGCGGGCGTGGCCCTGGGGGAGCCGCCCCGAGGGGTCCCCACCCGGCCGTGGCACTGAAGGAGCCGCCCCGCGGGACGGCCCCTGTCGGGAGTCGCCAGAGGTGCGGGGCGACGTCTGAATGGAATATAGAGGAAGAAACCAAAGTAAAACAAAATAGCCACACCGGGGGAGTCTCCGCCGCCCGGTACGTCAAAGAGCTGCCCCGAGGGCTCAGCGGGGCGGCCCCGCGGGGTGTGAGGGAGCGATGAGCGGCACCGAGAGGTCCCCGCCGGGCCGTGTCAGCCAAAGAGCCGCCTCGAGGGATGGGCGGGGCGCGGCCCGGCCCGACCCCTCCAGCTGCGCCAGGAGCTGTGACGGCCCCGCGGGAGCGGCCGGGGCCGAGCGGCGGCAGAGCCGGAGCCGGGGAAGGGGTTGGAGCGGCGGAGACGAGCGGGGTGTTCCCATCCGGGTCCGCTCAGCCCTCGGGCACCGGGGGGATATTGGGGGGTTGTTCCCAGCAGGGTCCGCTCAGCAACAGGAAAACTAAATTAAAATAAATAAACTATAAAAAATAGAAGTAATGGCACAGCTTTTCCTGCTGAAGATTTTGAGATTATTCTCTTTCCTCTCATTTCCTGCTGCTGGAATAAACTTGGAGAAACTCCTGAATTTGAGGAAAAAACCCCATTGTTCCTGTATAAAAAAGTGCTGCTGAGGGGTTCTGGGACCAGCCCCAAACTGGGCTTAACACACAAAAACATGAAGAAAAAGGAGGGGACAAGGTTGGGAATTGGTGGTTGTTTCATGGAATGGTCCAAGTGCCTGAAATCTGGGGGAAATGGGAGTTTTGGGGGTGGAAAATGACACAAGGAGGAGGGGAGAAGGAAAATTAAAATAAAGATGAAGTAAAATCCAATCAAATTCAAAGAAAGTAAAATTAATTAAATTCCTCAGCAGCTTGCAGGAAAATCAGACTCAGCTCTCCCCGGTGCGACTGGGGCCATCCCTGCGATCCAGGTCAGAGCTCCTGTCACGGGATCAAAGAGGCCAAATATCAGATCAAAACCAACAGCCAAAGCCATTCCAAGTGCCTCCCAGCCCATATTTTGAGAAGAAATATCCAATATCACCCCCCTCTGCTCACCTGCCCGTGATTGCACAGCTCCAGCCTGACGTGTTTCAACCTCACATCAAGAACCTCCACTGGAGGTTTTTCAATCAATTTAATGAATTCCCACCTGTTTTCCTCCTGTTTGGCCCAACCATTGACCCCACAGGGGTTTCCACACTCAGTGAGCCCCTTCCCCTGGCTGTGGCCAGCCCCATTTCCCCAGGCACAGGAGAGGCTGCAGAATGCACAAATATGATTTTAAAAAACAGATATAAGGCCCATTTGATGCCATTTCCTGGGGCCAGACTCACATCACTCATGATATCAGGTCAGTGTCACTCTCAGGACTCATCATGACCAGGGAAACAGTTTGTGCCAATCTGAGGCATCCTGGGGATGGACCTTCTCCAGCCAGGAAATGTCACAGGGAGTGTATTTGGGCAGAAAAAGGCTTATTTCAGGCTCTGGGAAGACTTTTGGGTCTGTTACCTTTTGGGTCCATTTGCTTCTCCATCCCCATGTTGAGGTTTCCAGACCCATGGGGAGAGTTTGGTTTGGTGGCCCCTAAAATGACATCTGGCCTTGAAAGAGCAGGGAAGGAACAGAGAGAGATGGAAAACCTTTGGAATTGGAACAGTTTTGCCTCCAAGCCCCTTCCCTGGTGGCCAAAAGCAGCCCCAGGAAGCCCCAGGGGAGCCAACCCAGCTGGGAGGGGAGGGAAGGAGCTGAGGGAGGAGCCCAGGGCTGGAGGGTCCCACAGCCACGGACTCCCAGCCCTGCCAAGGGCTGCAAACTGAGCCCATTCCAGGAGCTTCCAGGGGCTCCACTCCAGCCCTGTGTCCCAGGCTGCTGCACCCCCTGAGCTCCCTCAGCTCCTGGATCTCCAGGGAATTGGGAAACTGGGCTCATGGCAAGAGAAGCTGTGAAGATCAGGCCTGTCAGCTGGTGGTGCTCCAGAGTGAGACACAAATGGGAAATAGGGAGGAGGAGGCTTGAAAAGGAGCCCAAAGTCCTGGGTTTTCAGGTGGGCAGGGGGGTGAGGAGGGTTTGGGGTGGTGTTCAGGGCACAGGGACACTTGTGTCCCATGGATTTGGGATTCACATTTACTCAGTGGCTTTGCATCCCACAAAACTCTCCCCAGAGAGATTTTTGGAACAACTGGTCACCTCCATTTCCAGGAGAACCCCAAAGCTGTTCCAGGCAGGAACCTGCAGCCAGTGTGGGTTGGAGTGAGGGCAGGGCAGGGGTGGAGACGGGTGAACAACACACCCAGCACCCCCCAGGTGGGACTGTCCCAGGCCTGCTGGGATAAAAAGCAGCTTTGCTTCATTTCAGACCCATTTTGTGCCCTGATCCCTCTCCCTGAGTTTTTGGGGTCTGTGCAAAGGTTTCTGTTCCTCTGGCAACGCTCTGCAGAGCAAGGGCTGGGGGACAGGGCACAGTGGGGTTGGTTATTTGGCATATGGGGGCACAGGGCACAGTGGGGTTGGTTATTTGGCATATGGGGGGCACAGGGAACAGTGGAATAATAATTAATCAACAATTTAATAATGAATAAGTCAATTAGGAACAGCTTTAATAAGCAGAAAAATAAATATAGATTTAATTAATAAGTGCATAAAAATAAATTATTTAAATAAATAAATAATAAACTTAAATATACAAACATATACAATATAAAAAGATATATTACAATATATAAAAAAATTGAAATAAATACATAAATAAGAAACATAAAATATCAAATAAAAGTATAATCAAATAATTCTAATTAAAATATTATCTGAAATCATAGTTTATATACAAAAATATATAAAATATACAAATAAATACATAAGATTATGCAATGAAAATATAATCAAAAATTTTAAATAAATTGCTATTGAAAATAATACTTTATTAATATTCTAATACAATTTTAATATTTTATTTAGTATAATAATGATAGAATAATATAGATAATACATAATATATATTATATTCACATCATAGTATTGATATTAGTGCGTGCCACTGAAAGGGAGGAGGAAGAAGAGGAAGAAGAGGATGAGGAGGAGGAGGAGAAGAATTTGGGGGATGTACCTCCAGGAGCCCTTTCAGCACCTTCCTCTCTCCCCCCACAGCCCCTTCACACCCCTCGGAGCAGCTTCACCCTCGGCAGTGGCTCTTTGTGGCTCCTGCGGCCGCGGTGACACAAGGACAGCGACTCAGAGCCTGGAGGGACACGAGCCCACCCCCCTGCCGGGCTCTGCTCCTGCTCCAGAGGGGCCAAACCCCCCGTTATCCCGGATCCCAATGTCCCGGGGGCAGGGACAGGGCACTGACCACCATCTGTGCCAGCCCTGCTGTGCCCTGGAGGGGCCCCGGTGAGTGATGTCCCTCGGCCCCTCTGCCCCATCCCAGGGGGGCTCTGCTTGGGGGGGGCGGGTTTGGAGGGGCCAATGTCCCTGATGGGGCTGGATCCCTTCCCTGCAGGAAATGCTGGGCAAGAAAAGGACCTTCTGTGCCTTTTCCTGAGCTGCTGGTGGCCAAACCCCAATGCTTTGCCCTCCAGAGGGTTTGCTGCCCACCCCCAGCCTGGGGCACAGTGTTGGCACCAGCAGGTTTTGTTCTTCTCACCCCATTTCCTTCGGAAGGATGGAAAATACAGCCAGTGCCCACGGACACCATGCAGGACTTCACCTGCTCAGCAGGGCTGGGGGGCCCTGCAGCCCCCTCTGGGATCACTCCAAACATCCCCAGGGCTTGGCTTGGGGGTCTCTCCATCCCCAGGACACCTCTGGGTGCAGCTCAGGGCAGGAGAGGGAGGGACTGAGCTCTGAGGCTCTGCAGCTTTGCTGGGACAAGTGAACAAAGAGGCACCTTGTGGAATTTCTGGGCTCCCAGAGAGCCTTGTGAGGTTTCCTCACTGAGCAGAGGGATGTGGGGGACCTGCAGCTGAGGCAGAGCATTAAAAGCAGAGCAGGGAGCACAGAGGAAGAAGAGCTGCTTCCTCCCTCGCTCCCAGTATGGTCCCATTGCAGGTCCTCACTGGTTCTGGGCTCTGCTGGGAGCTGGAGGGGTTGGGACACTGGTCCTGGTGGGCATCGTGGTGTGGCTGCTGCAGGGACAAGGTGAGGCATCCAAAAGGGATAAACCCCCCTTGAGTCCATGGTAAAATTCCCCAAATCCATGAGAGCCCAGCTCCAGACAGGGACTGGAGCAGATTCCCCCTGAATTTCCAGCAGGGAGCAGCTCCTGGGCAGTGGCAATCCCTGATGGGC